>NC_092072.1:3501001-3746001 GCF_039877785.1 Chaetodon trifascialis
GTCCTCTGTCGCTTTACTTCCTGTGTTTTCCCTGCGTTGTGATTGCTGATGTGTTTCACCTGTTCCTCGTTTGGTGTATTTAAGTCTGTTTTCTCTCACTTTGTTCCAGTTTGTCATTCCTCCTCGTGTCTCAAGCCTTTCAGCCCTTTCCAGTATTTTCCACTCTTCCACTGTTTTTGGACCTTGGTTTTGTTCTTCCTGAGCTTTTCCTGTTTTGGGATTTTTGTGTTCTGCTCCCTGTTTGATTTGTTTGCCTGTTTGAATGGCTTCCTCTGGTTTTAACCCTTGCCTGTCTCTCCATCCTGTAAGCCTTTTGTTTTGTGGTTTCTTGCTTAAATAAATGTTTTGAACTGCACCAGCTCTGCATGCTCGAGTCTGTTTTTGGGTCGTTGCCCGAGTGTTCCTAGTTTCTAGTCCTTCCCATCAACGGCCTTTTGAAGGAAAGTTCTTGGCGATAAACCTGTAAATATTTCACCTCAAGGATCGAATGATTCACCACTTTTGGCCTCTGTGAGATTAGACTTTAACTTCTGGAGAGGGGACGGGAGGAGTGCCTCAGCTGTGGAGTGGTTTCAGCGGTGCCACGTCACTGCATGGCTGAAACTGTCGCCTGTTTGATTCCAGACGGCGGCCTTTGTTGCATATCTTAGCCCTCCCTTTCTCTCTTCCATGTTTCCTGGCTGACTCACTGTCTCTGTCCAAAAAAGGCATCAAATCAGGAACTCAAGGGTTACCACCTTTTGCCAGGTTTTTATCACTGATAGAGTCCAAACTGGAAAAGACACATGAAGCCACCAGGAAGTAATTACTCTCTGATTGGTTAATGAAGTATGTTTTAGGTCATCCTGGTAGCCGAGGGGCTCGAGATGCTGCCCATGTAAATGCGACACCTTTGATCTGAATCCAGCTTGTGACCTTTTATCTGTTGTCCCTCCTGTCCGTCCCCTGTCATCTCATTACTGTAACTATCAAATAAAAGCAAAAAATGCCTGAAAAAGGGGAATATCTGGCGTTCCTGCTCCAATGAACAAAACAAAAGAGCATCTATGGGAAGGAGACAGACAGGCAGTTTAGTTTTCATCAGTATGTTGATCAAACAGGAAGCTCTAGCAGAAGCAGATCCTCAGGAGAGTTTGCAGCTCTGTGCAGCAGGCTCAGATTTAGAAAAGCACTTCCCTGTGAGGCAGAAACATGGCTCTCCAGTGCAAGGGGACATCAGCAAATTAGCAAGACAAAGAAACCCAAGGCTAAACATGTTAAAAAGAATTAATAATTTAAAGGGCAAATCCTCCCTCAGAAACGCTCTCTTATCACGGATCTGTGATGTTCAGCTCGTCTCACGAGTTATTTTGGAATAAAATGTCATTTTTTGTTGAACCAACTTTCCCCAAGCCTGTGTTTTCGCTTCAGTCATTTTACTAATGCACATTTAACCCACATTACTACACTGGTATGTTGATTTTAAGTGATGCAAAAAAACAAAGTAAAAGTTTGACTCAGAACATTTGGATTTACAGACACAGACAGACAGACAGACAGACAGACAGACAGACAGACAGACAGACAGACAGACAGACAGACAGACAGACAGACAGACAGACAGACTTCAGAGAGTTGGAGTTGGAGAGAGACGAGCAGACAGAGAGATGAAATAGATGGAGAGAGCGAAGAAAGACTGAACATAATGGAACAATCCCAGTCTGTGTCCAGTGTGCACTGCTCTGGCGGGTTAGTGGTGTCTGTTTCGGGCCTGCTAAGGTACAGCCTGATAGCTGTGGGGACACGCGAGTCTCTGTGGCAATTATCTGTCAGTCTGCTGCAGGATGAGCTTCTCAGACTCTGGAGCCGCTGCAGAACTTTTGAAGAGAAGTGGTTTGGAGCTGCAAACAACTCAGCTCAGTCTGCTCAGAGGGACAGGATGCATTTAATATGCATAGCACCAACAACAATGCATCTCCAGGATGTCTTTTTGGACGGATTTAGATGAAGTAGTTACTACACCGACGGTCATGTACTTCCCTCTAACTCGCCGTGTGGCATATTAAATGTTTTCAATGTGAGGAGACGAGAGCATGAGATGATTATCAGAAGTGTATTCACATACAGATCATGAGGACGGTGCATGAATCTCCAAAGAGGACAGCTTACACAGGAGCTGAAATGAACTGATTTGACTCATTTTGTCATTGAGAACAGTCATGAATGACAATATACATTATGTTTATTTAAACAGGGAAGGCCACTGAGGGACAGCTCTCTTTTGCAATGACGCCCTGACACCAACACATACAAAATACATCTAAACTTTACAAGACATATAAAACAATGAAAACCTAAATACAATAAATATAAATGAAGCAAGGTACATGAAAGATACTTTAACAAATTTCACAGGCCCAGGATGACAACATGAGAGATAACATCAATTCAAATAAAACACGAGCATTCACACATGGGTGCAGCAGGGGGGTGGCTGCCGGGGCTGCAGCTCCACCGAGTGGCAGCTGCCTAGAATCCTATAAATAATAAATAATTTTAACTCATACCAGTCCAGTATTATCAGCAGCCTATACGGCCCATAGCTATTCTTGAACCTGAATCTGGAATGCATGCATGGTTCTGGTCTCTTTTTTGCATATAGACGCTTGCAGATGCCATACCCTTTTCAAGTTCAATAAAAACTGACTGCAGTACCACAGAAATGGAACATTTTTATGTTTTCTCTTTATCTACATAAATATCTATGTTTATATTCATACTGCAGTGGATTGTGTGGACCTCTGCTGGAGTATTATCCATCATCACCATGTGGATTACTGGTAAGTTGCCTTATTTTTAAAATGGTTGTTTATTTACTTTCTGGCATTTATTAAACCATTTGTTGTGATTATATCTTGAAATTGTTTGCATCAATCGGGATTGTTAGCTTTCTAACGGTGTATATTATGAATATAAATGTGAACACAGCATTTTTGTCAGTAGACGGGAAGAAAATACAATACATTTTCATGCGGCCCACAGGTGGGCTGTTGGAACATAAAGAGTTCTAGTTTGAGCTGATTAAAAGGAATCAGCCTGTTAATAATGAGCTTTGGAATTGCACCTAAGTGGATTTTGTTACCTTTGGACAGAGCGGGCTAGCTGTTTCCCCTTGTTTCCAGTCTTTATGCTAAGCTAAACCAACTGGCTGCTGACTGACTGATATATTTCCTGAACAGACATGAATTGCTATCCATCTTCTCGTCTAAGTTTCAGCAAGAAAGAAAAAGTTGCCCTTTAATTCCTTTAATAAATGGCATTTATGTTGGTTGCGCCACAGAAATGTCCTGACTTTTCTTCTTTTTAAAAAAGTGACTCATTGCTGTGCTGGAATCGTGTATGACTACTGTGCATCTTGACATTACACGTGTATAACTGTGTTAGGGGACCAGGGTTAGACCCCAGGGTTAGGGTCTATATGGGGACTTAAAATAAGCTCGCCTGGGTCTCAACCACCTGAATATCGCTGCTCACTGTAAGAGCCATCCTGTCATTTTTAATTGTCTGCACAGTAAATGTATTCTCCCCCATTAAACCTGGTTTATTTTTGCCTTTCAGTATGGTCCTAACGTTTCCTTCACATCAAGATCAGAAGGCAGAACTGGAAGTCATTGCGGGACGGAGATTATCAGCGTATATGAGCAGTCTGTTTATATTGGATGGAAGCACAGTATCCTCTTTATATTCGCACAATTTCGCTGACACTCATGACACTTGAGACAACTGCAACGAATGCAGAAGTCACAACAATACAGACTGTATGAG
This sequence comes from Chaetodon trifascialis, assembly GCF_039877785.1. Taxonomy (NCBI): domain Eukaryota; kingdom Metazoa; phylum Chordata; class Actinopteri; order Chaetodontiformes; family Chaetodontidae; genus Chaetodon; species Chaetodon trifascialis. Next base: position 3,504,806 of record NC_092072.1, read on the forward strand.
TCATTCACAGTGCCACCATTTGATAAAGAGACACAGCCTTTCAAAATAAAGCCAGACCTTCTATGAGGACTGTGTCTTATTTCTGGCTGACTTATATTTGGGGATACATAACAATAAATGTCACTCAAATCTATTTTTTGTGTCACGGGACAGTATACGTGAAACATCCCTGCGCCTCGAGGGATCACATATGACAGATAAAAGCAAAGTAAACAGAGCAGGAGACTGGGAGAAAAGGCAGGTAAAGCTATTTTAAAATAAACAAACCAGACAGGAGCGTGATCAGGTCCTTTCCGGTTAGTGGACACTCTGCCTGCTGTCCCTTATCCTCCAGCGTCCCATTAAGTCAGGATGTGGATGAGAGAAGCACCGACGGCGCAGCGTGACGCCAACAAACAAACAAGTGAGCTGGCACTCGGAGAACCACTCAGGCATCAGGAAAATAGAGACCTTTCAGCTATACTTGCTTGTTTTCCTCAAATTTGAGTCAACATTCAGGAGGGAAGTTTAAGCACAGAAGAGGTTCTCTCTAATGGTGCAATTGCATGTGGCAAACAATGGCAGCGCAGTTCCCTGAGTGCCTTTGTGTGGCTGCAGCTGGACAAGGCATCAATTACTGTCAAATCCATTTCAGTGGTAGGTTAGCCGCAGCGTCTGATTGATACAACTATTATATTATACAGTTGGACTACCTTTTATGTGGTGCTCGCTAAAGGCTATTCTGGGGGAAGAAGTCAAGCAGAGGGAAGAAAGGAAGCGAGGGAAGGGGGAGACAAGAGAGCGGGATGATGGACTAATTGAATCCGTTCACATTTCCATTTTCTTCAATTAAGTTGGAGGGGACAGATCGCCACAGGAGGCAGTGGAATTGAGAAAATGAGACAGGCGGAGATAAAAAACAGAAGAGGAAAGATAAACTCGGAGACAGAAATGTGCAGGGAGAGAAATGCTCTGGCAATAAAGATGAAAGTGTGAGACACAAAAGCCTTTCTGACAAGCACTCCACTCTGTAAATGTGCTGCCAATAAATATTGTGACTACGATAAGAAGGATCATTTTAAATCTATGTTGAAACAGCTCCCGGAGAGCGATCGGTGTCTTTCAAGCACACTTTCATCTGCTTTTATAATACTTTTCATCTTATTTTGTTTTCTTTTGTGAATCTGCATTAATATAATATGATGACTTATAGTTTCGGCCATAAATTCAATGAAATGTGGCATTAGTCGATTTCAGAGACTCTAAATTTCAGTTTGATAAAATGAGTCAAGCTTAACTCGACTGAAACAACATTACAGAGGACGCCTGGATATTTCTCTCTTGCTGCCGGGCGAACAAAAAATGCTAAACCTCCAAACTGCCCCAACTTTTATGAGCCACAAGTCCTTTTTGTATTTCACATGACATTTTGTTGTCTGAGTAAATCTCGCTAACCTGATTGCGGCTGCCCTGATAACATTAAGGCACTCTCGTTTGTTTGTTGTTCCCACATGAAACAGATCCTTTTCCCCCAGGAGTGTCAGTGTTAATGGAATGTGACACATGCTTTGCCTTATTTTACAGCGTATGTATTTTACAGCCTCTCACACAGCTCGGGTAAAAATAAAACTAATGTAATTTCATGACTGCTGATGCAGTCCACTATATAGGACATTATATTATATGTAATGAAATGTTTAGGTTTTATTGTTGTTTAACTTGACCTATGAGTCCATTCTGCTTGATTTTGATACATTAAATTGTTCAGAAATAAATTATCATTGTAAATATATAAATTGAGTTATGGTGATTTGATCATATCATGTTATTGTTTTACAAAATCTGAATACAAAAATTTGTTATTGAATTAAAACAAAAAAAATGAATTGAATATTCTTTTGGGTTATTTCATATGAACATCAATGTGATTATTATGGTACAGTATATCTGTACAATCTGACTATATTTCCCTGCCATGTTTTGGCTACAGATGCTGTAACTGTCTGTTGCAGGCGTGGCCGTTTCGTAACTCATAACTCAGTCAAATCACAGTGTGTCTTTCAGTGTGATTAAACTTCCTGAGGACGACGTATCTGATGGAAATCGCCAATTAACATCCATAAATCTGCTGAGAAAGCTCATTCGGCATACTTTCAGTGGCGTCAATTTACGTTTCAGTGAATAGCTCATCTATGTTAGCCACTGTTGCTAGCTGGTGTGACCAGCGAGAAGCCAGCGGGCGCCCTCTGACGGCTGACCAGCCTGGTCAGGTGGCTTTCTCGCTTCCAGGTTGGTTCAATAATGTCAGTATTTGCGAGAAAGTACACCCAGTTGGGGCGAAGATCGTCCAATCAGGCAGCATTTCTTGAATTCTGCCCCCAAGATGCAGTTATTTTCGGCGTGTGGTGTCAACCAATCAGGGGCCACGAGGAAAAACATGTCGCAGACACCGAAAGTGAACTGACCTGAAATGACTTGGATTGAACAACCGAGACAGAAATTGAGACAAATAAGCAAAGAACAAGAAAATGTGACAGAAAGAGAGAAGATCTGTGAGAGAGACCCTCTGCTGCACACACACACACACACACACACACACACACACACACACACACACACACACACACACACACACACACACACACACACACTCAACACACACACACGTACACTCATTAAAGCCATTAGCTCCTTATGATAGCTGCTGGTGAGGGAGAATCTGAGTGTATTAACGGACGTCACAGTGCAGGTAGTGCTGCTGAATATGGCCGCATGTGTCAGATAAAGTGGCTCTGTAATTGAACGAGACAGTTTAATGGCTTCGCTGCAGCCATTTTGGGGTCAGTCGGTGAGGCGGGTGAGCTTGAGTTCGCCAGAGGTTGGTAGATTAAAACACCGGCGGAGCTGAAATGATGTGACCCACTGTGACATGGCAGGTGAACAGCTTTGAAGCACAAATTCAATTTCAGACCCATAAACTACAAAGATTGTGCTGTTATTGCTTTTGTTGCCTGTTCGAAGTCTCTCTCTATCTCCTCCTCGCCCACCTTGCTGTGATGAAAGATTTCTGGGGCTCACACACACACATACACACACACACACACACACAAAAAGCACACACACAAAAAGCACACATGCACAGATCAGACACACACACCTAAAATATTTTGTGATGTGAGTGCCTTCACGAACACGCGCTCAGTTTTAAGAATTAAAGCGAAACACACACTCATACATACAGAAACCCTCTTTCCTTCCACACTCATGCATGTACAATGTCCTCCTCACACACACACGGATATTTTCTGACACACACACACACACACACACACACACACACACACACACACACACACACACACACACACACACACACACACACACACACACACACAGCCATCACTCACTCAGCAGCACTCCACAGTGGGTGGCTGGCAATCTTCTCCAGGCTTCAGACCACAGGTGGTAAAGCAAACAATCAGCAGTTCCCACCGTGATATCACAGCAAACTGTCCTCACGCAGCCCAATTGACTTTCCTGTGACAGTACAGGAAAGAGGGTTTTTTTGTTTTGCTGCCTTTAGTGACAACTTGAAAACTCAATAATAATGACAACACCAGTGGTCAGTTTCATCTGGAGTTTGGGAACAGAAAGACGTCCGTCTTCTGGGGAAAACTCTAGAAAATGAGAAAGTGCTGAGGACAAGCTGAGAGGGGTCTTGTCTTGTCCATTAAGAGCTGAAAACATAAACTAGTGTTTCAGAAAATGAGCAGACAATAATTGCAAAGCAAAATGCTTTCACTGATATGAGCCTTTCACATGGGAATATGTGCTGCTTTTCTGTGTTTTATGTTATTATAATTGCAGTAGTTTTGGGTTTTTAATTGTTGGTTGGAGAAAACAAGACACTGGGAAATTGTGATTAAAGAAATGTCGGCGATGCTAACAGCGTTACGTCTCCTCACATCCTCTGCTGTCTACTTCCAGCATAGGTGGGCCAGCTGCAGTCCGAGTGTGTCCAAAGAAACTATCAACTGTGTAACAGCAGGAGGCGTGTAAGCGTGAGCAAAAATATCAGTGCACCAACAGTCACAGTCCAAACTGGTCTGGGGCAACCATTTAAAACCCAGTAAAACTTTTTACCTTCAACATCTATTGTGAAAGAAACAGCCTCAGATTTAAGAACACATCCGAAGACTCCATCCATCCATCCATCCATCCATCCATCCATCCATCCATCCATCCATCCATCCATCCATCCATCCATCCATCCATCCACCCATTCAACGTGATGTCACTGGGAAACTCAATCCACTGGCCTGTCAAAACAGAGTGAATTCCTTGTAGATCACTTACTCACATTTCAGGCATCTTCTGAGCCTTAAAACTCACCGATCTCTTACTCAAACTTCGTCGCCTCCTTCTCGTGGGAGCTTGAAACAGCATGACATCACCTCGCATTTTACCACGGAGCTGCTAATTGATCTGAACGCCCAGTGATTATGAAAACTGAGCCACGGCAGGAGAGAACTGGAAGACAAAAATGTCCCCATGTAGGAAACATATTGTAAGTCCTCTGTAGTGCACGTTCGCACACAAAGCCATGAGTGTTGAGACAGGGCCTCATTTTATCGCTCTCAAAAAAACCAAAAAACCGGAGCTGAATGAAAGGTTTGTGTCTTTCCTAGGGGTTGTCCAATGGCTTTCTGGCCAAACGTTGGTGCAGGCAGCAGTAGAAAAGGCAGGTTGGCGGTTAGTGGGTTGACCAGGAGAAATTACAGCACTAGAAGTGTCCTGGACTGCGCTGAATGTCCCAGATTGATTCTTCTCGACATAACAGTTTGGAGCATCTGAGGGGGTTTTCTCCTTTATCTCCTCTCTGCATCCAAAGCAAAGCTGATGTCTGCTGTAGCTACCGGCTCTGCTTTCTCGCTGGTGGATTGTGTAGCCTCTGGAGTGCTGGGAGCCTCTAAACACAATGCCAGTTAATTGGCTGTGCGCGCTATTACTATTACAAAGGCTATTTTTACCTCTTTGTGGTTTTGTATGGGACTGTGTGGGTGAGAGTGTGGTTGTGTTACAGAGTATACATGAAAGTGCGCTGACAATCAACAGCTCACTTTCTCTTCATCTTCCTGTTTTTTTTTCAAGGCTGTGTTTGTGTGTGTGTCAATACAAGACAAATGCGTTTTGCTGTCACGCCCACGGTCGCTCGCGGGGCCAAGGTTGATAACAAATCATTATATGATAATGAAATCTGATCACATTTATTGCTTAACTTGCCTTTCCTCGTTGCTGTCGGTGGGTTTAGACACAAAAGGTCGACGTCTTCAGATGAACCACATGATCGGTAAAATAGATAAATGCTGCTATCAAGTTCATAATCTGTCATAATGAAAATGCTAATGAGAAATAACATCATAGAGCTGAACCAAATCTGAAACACTGTATAATAAAATGCATTGTGAAGTAACATCTTATATTCTTTTTCTCAATGCACTGTTCAACCAAATGCCATCTGCTTCATCTTGACGCGAGTCCTTCCTGGGCTGAATCCAAATCATCTGGACAACATTTCGCTGCCGCGTCTTGGACGTGATGGCAGCTATGTTAGGCTAGCCAATGGGTGAGCGAGGGTGTCTAACCAATAGAAGCGCAGGAAGTGGGCAAGCTCCTCTTCCAGACGCTTGTGCATGAGGATTAAAATGGAAGCAGTGCGTTTAGTCATATATTGCCAAAAATACTGAACATGCAAATGGGCAGCGAAGAAGAAAGGGTGGGGGGATTCTATGATATTTTGATGCTTTTCTACATTTTTCTGCTGTGAAACTGGGACACCATAGGATTCCACTGTGCAGCTGACTGTGGCCACCTCCTCGAGCAAGCTGGAAGGATTTTAATGTCCCCTTTCACATAAAGGGAAAGCGGGAGTGTTACTATAAGATTTGTTTTTACAGGCTTTTTCCAGCACTCTGCCGCTGTAAATACCTGAGTAGGTAGTTGCTCGTTGAAATGCCCCTCCACCCAGGCTCGCTGTCAGCTCCTTGTTCCTGTTGAGCATGGTTTCTTTCCCATTTAGCTCGGGTCGCTGCTTTGCACATCACAGCTTCCCCAGGGACGCCTTAACTACAACCATGAACACAGTCTGCCATGTATTTAGTCCAGGCTCTCAACGGGAAAAGTGGTGATTATCAAATCAGAGAACACCGAGATGATATTTGGATCCTTACTGAAAACACCGTTGCCAAGAACTCAGCTCGTCAAAACTGACACAAAAGAAAACCTTTTTCCTGTTTCGAATTGCTGTTTTAATTTGCATCCCGCCTTTGAAAGCCACACATCTGCTCGTTTTACCTGCAGCACTGGCTCTGTGTCATACATTATAGATGCTATTTGGACACACTCTGCTTCACCACTTGCTGCATTTGGAAAATGAATGTTATTTATCTGCCCTCCGTTTTGTAGCATCACTTACGGTGAAGAACAGCAAAGCATGGCCTTAACTTTAACGTCTGCTTTTGCAGATCTGAGCACTTCCTCGCAGGTATTGCACTGATGTTTCACTGCTTATCATTACATCCCATCTTTGTGTTGCTTCTAATGATGAAAGACGGTGGCCTGTTGCTCAGGATCTGCGTGTGTCTCGCTGTAGATTGATGGGCTATTTGTGTTTAATTGAAAACGTCCGAATGTGGATCAGAAACTCATCTCAGGTTTGCCGACTCCTGCTCGAGATCCTGCGGTGGCAAATTAAAGAGTATGAAAATATGTTTTTGTTTATGCCTCAGCTGGAGATGACAATCAGTGACGTCTCCTGTTCCTCTTCCCCCGCGCTGCAGACAAAGCAGGCCAAATGAATAAGAAACTTTTTTTTTTCATCACCTGTTTGCGACTCGCTGCAGCTGCTGAGGCGCAATCAGTATCTCGGTTTTCTTGCAGTTTCTCTGCAACGACGCATCCACCCGTCTTTAATAACTCTCAACTTAACAATGTAGAACAGATTATGAAGTGCACTGCTGCGCTGCTCTCTTCAGGGAATATTAATTATGTAGTGATTTTACATACTACTGTACATAGTTCTGTGCCTGCACTACGCTGTTGTTCTCGACTTCTGCAGAGTCTACAGAAAGGGGAGATAAAAATACTCGAGCAGCTGCGTGAAAGAGGTGGCGGTGAAATGTAACAACAAAACAGATAGAAGAAGCACAAAAGACAAATACAGGGAGTGATGTAAAATAAAATTTCATGCACAAACTGAGACGTGAGCGTGATGAAGACGAGGTTTACTTCACGACACAAAGCAGGAAGAAGGTTCTGTTTTTACAGGAAAAAGGAGCTTGAGCTTTTGCTGAAGAAAAATCGCTTTCAACGTTACTGTTCCCTCATGGAACGGCACGGTGGTGCAGCAGAAGGTCGCCGGTTTGATCCCCGGATCGGGCCTTTCTGTGTGAAGCTTGCATGTTCTTCCTGTGCATGCGTGGGTTCTCTCCGGGCACTCCAGCTTCCTCCAACAGACCAAAAACATGCTCATTAGGTTAATTGCTGACTCTAAATTGTCCTTAGTTGTGAGTGTGAGTGTGAGTGTGAACGTTTGTCTGTCTTGTGTGTTACCCTGCGAGCGTTCAGGGTGTATCCCGCCTCTCGCCCACAGCTGGGATAGGCTGCAACCCTGGAAAGGGTATAGACAATGGATGGATGGATGCTCCCTCGTGCTGACACAATTATTCATCATTTAAGTAATTAATCATCATTTACCAAGGAGGAGTAATGTTTGTAGTTTAAGCTTCTCAAATGTTTCACATTATTGTGAGTTGAAAATTTGGATTTTGGTTAGTTAGTCAGTCAAAACCAGAGATTTAAAGATGCCATCGCTGCTCCTGTTTGAATGACAAACAGACAAAAGAATTGATTTTGAAAGTATTCATTAGTTGCAGCCATATTTAAAGTCAAGCATGCGACCTATGGCTCAAGGAAAAAAGGTCCTCTTACAAACACGAGTGATGAGAAGAAATGTGGTGTTTTTTAGAAACGCCAGCATCAGCAGAACTCCTTAGTGTGAGTTAGAGTCAGGTGTGTGCGTTGATGGTAATTACCCCAAGTCTTTCTAATTACTTTGACAATGATATATTGATGTTTAAAATGCACCTTTACCATTTCGGTCACCGGGGAAGTTTTTCAAGGCCCGCATGTTCTTTATCAGCCACGGCCTGTTTCACATTCAAGCAGCTCCTTCACACTCATTCACACCTGGCCAATACAATCAGACCTGCACAGCTGGCCGCTGGGACGGGGAGGCACTTCAGATGCAGCCCTGTGGGAGCTGCTGAGGGAGAAGATGACCTTGATACGTCTCCTTGCATTACTCTTCCATTGCATTACCGGCAAAGCGTGGAATAACTCCACAACAGAATAAGCAGACACCTGTTTACAAGTGCCAGCAGCGGCGGAGATAAATGAAATCAATACTCCGGCTCCTGTGCAATTTCTCTGTCCCACCGCCGTCCACAAGTTCATATTACCGCACATCTTTACAGCGCAGAACTGATTATGAAGCAGATCTTCTGAGAGTGCGGCATTGGCAGAGTGCAGATACTGTAAGCTGTTAACCATCTTTTGAAACTGTTACGGTAAGCAGAGGGGCTGCACCCTGCCTCATAATCAATGCTCATCGTAAAAGCTGGTAATAGCAGGGAGGGGCTTCACAGGAACAAGGCAAGGCAAATTTATTTGTATAGCACAATTCACACACCAGGCAATTCAAAGTGCTTAAAGAAGCATAAAAATACATTAAAATCATACATTTCAAAGAAAGAAAGAAATTAGAAGAGAATATAAAAATAAAAATAAAATAAAATACATTTGAAGGAAAATTAAAATAAAAAAATTAAGAGACAATAATTTAGCATTTAGAATGATTAAAATCATTGAGCAGATATATTTACTTTACGTAAAAGCTGCAGCAAATAATAATGTTTTCAGCCCTGATTTAAATGAGCTGAGAGGTGGTGCAGACCTCAGGTGTGCAGGGAGAATGTTCCACAGGTGAGGAGCATAATAACTGAAAGCTGCTTCACTTTGTTTGTTTCTCATTCTGGGAACACACAATAGACCTGTCCCTGATGACCTGAGCTCTGGATGCTTCATATGGGGTTAATAAATCTAGAATATATTTTGGTCCTGGACCATTTAATGCTTTGTAGACCAACAGTAAGATTTTAAAGTCTATTCTTTGACTCACGGGAAGCCAGTGTATTGATCTGAGGACTGGTGTGATATGGTCCATTTTTCTGGTGTTTGTAAGGACTCGTGCAGCATTTTGGATCAGCTGTAGTTGCCTAATTGTTTTTTTGTTTAGGCCAGTAAAGACTCCATTGCAATAGTCCAACCTACTGAAAATGAATGCATGAACAAGTTTTTCCATGTCTTATTTGGACAGACATCCCTTAATTCTGGTTATATTTTTCAGGTGGTAGAAGGCTGATTTGGTAATCAGCTTTGAATGGTTGTTAAAATTCAGCTCAGAATCAATAATTACACCAAGATTTCTGGCTTTATCTGTTGTTGTCAGTAATATGGAGTTAAGTTGAGCACTGATCTTTGACCTTTCATTTTGGGGCCAAATACAATCACTTATGTTTTATCTGCATTAAGCTGAAGAAAATTCTGGCACATCCACTCATTGATTTGATGAATACACTCACTCAGTGAAAGTAAGGGACTATAGTCATGTGATGACACAGAAATATAAAGTTGTGCATCATCTGCGTAAGTATGATACATCTGTAGACCGTCTTTGTTCTGTTGAGCCCTGTATCTAACCCTCAACATGTAGGACCAGAACCACAACATTCATACATTTTCTTCCTTCAAGGCACTTTAGTGCTTGATGTATAATGGACCTCTGACCTGCTACTATGGTTAAAGTATGTTTGCATGAAAATGTTGCACAAGTTTTGAGCAAAACTGTCAAATTTGGGCAAAATAAGATGTTAAATTAGTCAAAGTTTTCACCAGCTGCCATCATTTGAACATGTAGAAGATGTAGATGAGTAATTGAGCAAAGGTGACACTGATCCTCATGGTGTTGATTCTGTCTAGTCACATGGACGCTGTGGCGTTTTCATCAGCTGCTTTGGGCCATCTGGACTTGAACCAGCGATGCTGCGGTTACATAAAGCCCCACATTTGTATTTCTAACAGTGAGCAGATACTTTGTCTATGGCAGAAGAAGCAGAGGCAGATTCTGCAGCACCAAGGTCTATTTGAAAAATCTGTTTTTATCAGTCAGTTTGTTGCATCTTCCCTTTTATCATAAGCCAACTTCCCATCACAGCAACGCATACTGTATGCACATTAGATGAATTTACAGTTTACTCCAGTCTGCTGGGCGGGGGTGAAAATGAATCAGAGTCTATTCACGAAGCAAATCTTCAGTAACTCCTGCTTTCTGGAAAGTTTTAAAAAGTGGCTTTTTAAAGCGAGAAATGTCAGCTTGGTGAAGTCGTTGTTGAGTCAGTGATAATGATCAACAACCACATCAACACTGTGCAGTGATATCACGCTCTTTCAGGCAGCACTTATCACAGAAGTTAGCAAAAGAAAGTGAATCATCACAGCGTTCATATCAGACCAGCCTGTTGGATCTTGGATGATGCAGAGTGATTGGGAGGGTCTGTTTTCTGCTGTGCCAAAGCAAAGCTCTGTTCGGGAGGCAGAGACACAGGAAGTAGCCTAATGAGACAACAAACGCCAGCTGAACCCCATCAGCGCTCTTATGCTGTACATTCCTCTTAGGTTGTGTCAGCAGGCAGCCGAGTGTTCAGAGATGAAAGAGTGGGAGCCGAGATGCCACTGAAGCGCTGCCTCAAGAGCCTCTTTGTATCAGAGGTTGGCTGTTACTTCCAAAGGGGAAACTGAAGACTGTACTTTAACTGAACTCTTTCTGTCTTCTCTGCTCCTCTGGTAGATTTTCACTGCAGAGGTGTTGATCATCCTCTGCACTGCGTGTGAGGACCTGTTGCTCTTGCACTTTGACTGTGTACTGTGGGAATACGGAAATATTCAACATGCTCTGCACCAGTGCTGCCGAGCATCCCAGTGTGGATGCAGCACTTGTAATTCTGAACATTTCTCTTGGGGAGCTGACACGTTGTCAGCTAGTTTTGATGATTGGAAACAATTAAGCTGTCTCACAGCGGTGATTTTTGAAGCCATGGTTCTGATGTGCTGTATTCGTAATGTTTGTAATTTGACTTGGACACACTCGGATGGCGATTTGCTGTGGATAAAACTAACTGGATACACTGACAGGTGGCATCGACTTAGCAGGCTGTGAAGGAATACCTGCGTCTCCTCCTCAAACTATCATTTACATTCAGAGAAATCCATCACTTGCTGCCTCACATGTTAAATTAGGCACCTTCAGCTTGTCCTCCATCACGCCTCTGTTTCCCGCCCTGTTTTTTCTCTTAATCCCTCTCAGGACAGCATTAGTATTACCACAGGGGGTCCTCTGGTTTAAGCTTTTTTCACCTCAGGACCCTGGAAATTGATCCAACCCAGAATGAAGATATCAGGGACTGTCTCTGTTCAACATGCTGGAAAACGTATGTTAGATAAATTTGAAGCTCAGAGAGAGAGAGAGAGAGAGAGAGAGATCTGCATCTGCCGTTTCACACTAATTCTGACATTTCACTCATGAAAACATATAATTAGCAGCAGGGAAAGCTTGCATCTCTTTTTGAATCGGATGAAACCCTGCAGGGAAGTTGTGGAATGAAAACATGTAAACAAAAATAGTAGATCTGTGCATTTAGGCACAGTTTTGTTTTTGTGTGGGAAATTGGGAAAACCTTCTTAAGATCAGCCTCAGCAGACGTTTTGACAGAGGAGGGCATTTGAGGCGAGCGGTAGCTTCTTCATTATAACGACCCAACTATCTATTTCTCTGCCTGAATTACTGTCTGAAATGACCAGAGTGCATCGGGGAAATGCACAAATGTAGAGAGAGCATCAGCAATTCAGTTTTAAAGGCGGCCTTTTAGCCGTTGTCATTCTTCGTTGAATCACACTGATGTGAGGGAAAATATGCATGAATGTTCACTTTCATGAATTTTTAACTGACTCCTGTTTGAACTGTATTGGCCGCGACCAAACAACAAAGTCGAACAAAGACCATAGCGCAGCCATTTGCTCAGGAAACACAGAATACGCCACAGACAAGCCAACCGTGGCTCTCCAGCACTTTATTGGACTTCAGCGTGCAGCTTCTCCAGCCAGAGGGGCCGTCGACCAAGACGTCTTTCTCAGAGAGATGTACTGGATGTAATCACTCAACACAATAACACCCGAACTGAATGAAGATTTCAGTTTCAAATGCTTCCTCTGAACAAGTTTCAAAATAAAGAACATCACTGAACCTGTACCCTCTGCTAGAGCTGTTAAACTGTTTGGGATTTACTATCAGCATCAGCAAAATCTTTCCCTAACCATGAGACAGGCTATGAATTAAGCCTGATTTTAAATTAATCACAAAGTTTGAAGTCAGGCAAGGTTTCCTCCAGATTAGCTGTGGTTCAACGGATCGAATGACCCTCTCATTGGACGATTGGATGGACCTCTAGCAGGTCTGAAATGTTGGTCAGCTGACATCTGAATTCACACAGCTGCAGTCAAAGGATATTTTATCAACTACTCGGCTTGTTTGAACATTTCTGCAGTGGTATTTTATCTAGATTAACTAAGTTGCACCTCTGTCTTTGTGCTAACAAAGCGAACTCGTGGTCTCACCCTTTGTTTACGATTTCTCCTGATCATCATTCACTGGGTGTTTGCTCTCATCGGAGTTAATGACGGTCACGTTCATGTTCACCAAAAACATGAACACATTCAGAGAACATGCTGACACTGAACGAGAGTGTGGAGAGTCCTATCATCCATCCATCATCTATTTATCCTTTGCAGGTTGCAGCTTATTGAAGGAACATCCACTCGGTAAAAACATTACCGATGTGCAAACGAAACACAGAACAAGCAGCTGTCCTCCACCATGCTCTGACATGTATTCTGGGCACAGACAGTTCTGAAAAAGACAATTAGAGGAGTTCTTACACCGAAGGCTATTTAAGCAGTCGCAGGTGTTCCTTTGTAAACTGCAGCTTTGAGGAACATTTGTGTAATTTCTCACCTTTTCTCATGATCACCTTCATCTCTCAAATGCAGCAAAGGGACCAAAGGAAAGTAATCAGAATACATTAAGTTGGCTGTTGGTGAGCATTTGAATTACAAATGATGACATTTGTGAGTATCATTACGGGATGTATCGCCTCATACTGTTTCATCTTGTTTTCCTCCTTCATCTCTCTCTCTGTCCTTTTCTTTTGTCTTCACTCCCTCAGTCCCCTCTCCAATTCCACCTTAACTCTCCGGCTTTCCCCCCGCCGCTCCTTTCTCTGTCAAACTTAATTGTTTTCTGTGTTTTTTCTCTTTTCCCTTCATGTTGTCTGTTTGATGGAATCGAGAGGACTCCTCGTCGTCACTGCCGTGGGGCTAAACAGGGAGCAGGGTGCCAGGGATAAGGATGGCAAGCCAGAGGGTGACTCAGTCTTCCTGATTCCTTCACACACACACACACACACACACACACACACACACACACACACACACACACACACACACACACACACACACACACACACACACACACACACACTGGCGATAACACTGATACAAGTAGTTTGACACATCCAAACATGCCTCTGCAGTTCCGCATAGAGTGTATCAGGAAATGAAAGTGGACTCGCAGCTTCATCACTCTTTGACCCAGCGCCCTCTTTTGATGAGCATACTCAAGGTGATACACACCTCTGTGAGACAATACCGAGCACATGCCTGCACACACACCTCCACCCCAAAAACTCCCCACTTTAATCTGTTCTCCAAATGTTGTTTCCCTCCCTGCGGTGCTGAGCCGGTTTTTCTATTTATGGAGGGGTGTTGAGCTGATGTGAGATGATCGGAAAGTGCCTCTCTCCCATTGGGATTCTCCTTGAGGTGTGTGTGTGTGTGTGTGTGTGTGTGTGTGTGTGTGTGTGTGTGTGTGTGTGTGTGTGTGTGTGTGTGTTTGCAAGCGCCCGTACGTACGTGTGTGTGCCTCCGCAGACGTCGGCAGGCATACGAGTCAGCTCGCTGGGACGTCTGCGTGTGTGTGGACGTGCTTGCTTTCAGGTCTGTCAAGGTGAGTGTGTGTGTGTGTGTGTGTGTGTGTGTGTGTGTGTGTGTGTGTGTGTGTGCACTTGCATTGTAGATGGGCACATAAACAGGAGCCAGCTCATAGAGAGCAGATGTGCCTTCAATAATGACTAAATGGAGATCCAGGGAAGCACCACCAGCCAGACTAATCAACGCCGCGAAGTGCACAACTTTCCTGGCAAAGGGGTGTATGCCTGCGTGTGTGTGTGTGTGTGTGTGTGTGTGTGAGCCAGAGTTGGTGGAAGTTTGTGACTGAAAGCCCACACCTACTTATTAATACAAGCACGAACACACAAACAGTCTAAGGGGGTTGCATTCAAGATGGGTGCGCTGCTGGACACACACGCACACACACGCACACACAGAGAAATACACTTATTCCAGTTAGGCTCCATGATTTGGTTCATTTACACGCACTAAAGCTGGCAGCGCACTCAAAATGAAATCACATCTGCTGTGTTACCGCAGACAAAATGGCGGATTTGCGGCCAAAGTCGATCGCTGAGGAAATGTTTGCCTTGTTCGCTGCCACCCGCCAATCCAAAGTCACCTGCATCTAATCAGCACATTCAGCTTCATTTGCTTTGTGTTTTCTGTGTTTTGAGGAAGTGCGTGCATCTTCATCAGGTGGTTTACGACGTCTGTGACTGCAGCGTCTCCAGCAGGTAAAAAAGAGCCAAACAGAAGATATAAAACAAAACAGAGACACTCAGCTGAGCAGCAGCTTTAGCATTCAGCCGGTTTCTCTGCCTGTCTGAGTTTAGCCTGTATGACCCCCCCCGTCTGTCTTTTGGACTCTCTGGCCTGATCCCCTCTTGGATGAGTTCGCCTCCTCTCCCCTGCCTGCCTGGCTTTGACTTTCCGACCTCAGCCTCGTCTCAGAGCCGCGCTTCTGAGTTCAAACCTGTTTTTCCTGAGCAGTTAGCATGCACGCTATCACCACGCCGCACTAATTGGCTGTACTGTTGTTGTTCACAGCTTGTTATCTGTATCGCACCTCTTCTGCCTTAAATCCTGACGAAGCTAACGGTGGCAAACAACACGACAACACGACATGTGTACATCAATGTATGTCAATGTTAATATTACACGTTCGTCAATAAAGAGGTTGAGTGTGTTAGAGATCAGATGTACCAACCAGGAATAGCTGACTGGGCTCTTAACATCTTTAGACCCTCCATCAGTTTTTATAGTCATGCAGCTACGTCACAATGACACAGAGTCATTAAAATAACACCTAACATTATCAGCTGATCAGCCGTGCAGGTTTAAGTAGGCAGCAACTGCTTTTCTTTCATACCAATAAAAAGGTGAATCACTCTGTTCTACTTTGAACCTTTATTTTGAAACTGTTAGAGAGCAAACACGCATTGCTCAGTACATTTTTTTGATATTATAAGCAATTAACTTTAGATATTGGTAAGGTGTATGCTAACCCTATCACCGTCCATGCCATGACACAACCATGGCGGACGATCCCCTAAAATACCCAGAATTCAGTGTGACATTATATCCAATCCTGCACTGTTGTTAGCCTGCAGCGGCCGCGTCTGACAGCACAAAAAAAAAGCCATAAATAATATAAGCAGGTATAGGAAATGCATGAATACAGACGCACACAGTCAGTTATTTTCCGTCTAAATTTACATGATCAGTCACATTCTGACAATTAAAGCTGCACAGATTTCTGCAAAAAGGCATGAAAACTAATGAAGGTTCACAAGTCACAGGGTGCCAAGAAGGAGGCAGGGGAGGAGAAAAAGCTCTGGGTAGAGAGGGGAAGAGAGAGATGCCGAAAGAAAAGATGGAGAGAAATTAAGAATATGTGGAGATGAGAAGGAAAAAGAAAAATGCACCAGAGGAAACTCGAAAACAGGAAGGAAGTGAGAGGAAGAGGAGGCGTGAGGGGAGAGAGGGGAGGTGGTGATTCAGCAGGAGAAGAAAGGAATGAAATGAGCAACAGTAAAGGGAGGAGAAGGACAAGTGATGAAGAGCGAAGAGACGAGAGAGAGAGAGGTATTTCGGGAGGTGTGAGAAAAGAACACATCATCCCGGGGGCTCTGCGTCTTTCCAGCCCTTTAATGTCTTTAATTAAAGCCAACAGTAATATCTCCGCGCTCCCTTGGAGTGCCATTAGCAAAGCAACACTCTGCTACACAGCCAGCTGAGGGAGGAGGGGAAGGGCGCGGGGTAAAACGCCTCATGACACGAGGGAAGCAGCGCGAGGGGGACGGACGGATGGGGAGAGGGGAGTTATCGAGGCCGAAGGAGCGCTGGAGGTCAAGGCGGGCGGGGTGAGAGGAGTTATTAAGGGTGAAGGAGCGCCAGAGGCCGGGATGGACAGAGGGACACATGGGATGAGGATGAGCGAGAAGAATGGACGGATGGATGAGGATGAGGAGGGAAGCAGAGGGAAGTGGGGGGAGGGGCGGGGGGGATTTGCGCAATCTCAACTTCAAAAGGCCAAAGCTGGAGAGGAGACAGGCTGCCGTGGAGAAAGAATTACGGAGCTAAACGTGTGGGCTGACTGATACATGATCACATTATGCCGCCAGCTTGTTTAATCAATCTGACTTCCCCGGTCCCTGGCCACAGGGACGGGCTCTCACATGGCCCTGCGTCGGGGGGGGGGGGGGGGGGGGGGCATGGCAACCAAAAGCAGGGGCACAGGCTGCAGAAAAGGGACGACAGAGCAGCGATTATCTCATGACATTTCAAGACGAAGCGCTGTCTACTCAAACCCCTCGTCAGGCACGTGTCTGTAATAGTTTCCGTTAAACTGAAGTTTTAAGCAGATTTGACTAATGGATCAATCAACTGAAAATGCATCGCCAATTCTTTTTATAACCCAGCAATCGTTTTAGTCATTTTTCAAGCAAAATTGCTTAATATCCCGTAGGTGCAGCTTCTCCAGCGTGAGGCTCTGCTGCTTCTCTCTGCACGAGTTTGAAGCCGCTAAACCAGAATCATTTCTACCCTCTTATATTCTTTCTTATGGATAATTTTCTCGAAGAGGACAAACTGGGACTGTTTCATCAGACAAGAAGCAACAGAGACATTTTGTTTTACTGTTTTTATATTTTTACGTTTTTTTCTTCTTCTTCTTCTCTGCTGTCACCTTGATAACCTTAAGATTTATGAGGACGCCGGTCTGGGAATCACTTCTGCAGTTACAAAGTATTTCCTGTAGAAACTTAGTTTAAACATTTCACTGTAATTCATATAAAAGCAGACTTGAGTCGTATTTTCTATTTTCCATTTGCTTCATGTTCAGTTTGCCCGTATATTTCATTCCCTCCTGTGTAAAACAGCAGAGAAACCAACTCAACAGATGTTTTATTAGATGCAGCAAAGCAGATCCATGCAGCGATGCTCGCGCCGCCCTGCTCCTGCCTGGCTTTAAATCCATACATTGTGAGAATCAGGACGATACAGGAAGGTTTGAAAAACAGAGAAACCAAAATCTTTCACACCACCACAGTGCAGTGAAATCAAGCTTGAGAAAATATTCTGATTGAGCATCAGGAGGACGTTTACGTCCTGATTATACGGAACAATGTAGGCGGCAGCTCAGGGCGCCTTCACACATTGTCTGAGCTTTAATTTACCTGCTATATTTAAACAGCTGTCACATCCACATCTGCTCCTCACAATGTTTGCTCGGCGAGATGTAAGAGTGCGGAAGTATTGCGATCAAGTCACAAACAGAGTGTAACTTGAAAAAATTGCGTGAGCGAGTTTTAAAAGGATTTCAGCCATCAGCTGCGAACTGCTGGAAGCGCTCCAGGTCATGTGTGAGATACCACAGCTTACACAGGAAATAATGCACTGGGCAAAACACCAACACCTTTTAAAAGGCTGACCTGAGACAGCCATTAGTGCAGATATAATTTATTAAAAGCTCCAGGATTTCGAAGCCCACGGTGAAACACACTTAAATCCTCCAGGTTTTCAGGGTCTCCGTACAAACAAATTGAGTGCTCAGACTGAGTGTGTTAGTTCAGGGCTAATTGGTGAGAAAAGCTTCTAGCACGCTAACCTCTCATACCGGCGTGCCATCGGAGCTTAAGGAGAGAGACTCTAGCTTACCTCCAACGGGACAGACTTGAGCTTTGACAGAGTTAAGCTGCAGCCTGTGGAAGAGACAGAGAGCCAGAAGAGGCTTTAGGCTGAGGTCCCTTTGTGTCTGGGGGCTAAAACGCATCATGTGCATGCGTAGCTCAGGCCAACACCGAAGGCTGGGTCCTGGGAGATGAACAGAGCGGGGGAAGCAGATAACGTCATGAGTGTGGGGAGAGAGCTGTTTGACTGGAGAGGCTGGAGGAGCGCAGGAGTGAGAGGTTAGAGAACAGAATTACAACTGGGATGAACATTTTTAGCTTTCGGCGTTTGACAGCGTCACTGACCCTCCACCTCACTTAGTCACGCTTGTTATGTTCGTCCACCTTTCATTTCTCACTCTGCACAGATGGAGTTTACTGTGATAATTGTGGCAGATTTATCATTAAAATTAATGAAACACTTGGTCTTCAGTTCCTCACAGAAGAAAGCAAAAGCAGGCGTCTCATTCTTCGGGTCGGCTAAAATTAATAAGTTAAAGGTCTTAATTAGAGTTTGGTTTTCAGTTATGCTTTTGTTCGTATTTTCCAACAGTGCTCTTTGCTTTTCTAAGAAAGAAGGATTTGAGTATAATGAGGAAAAAGCCATGAGTTTGGCAAATGTAATGGTTTAATAATACTTTATTTTTATAGCAACTTTCATACAAGAATTGCCGCTCAAAGTGCTTTGCAGCAAAGAAATCACATGCAAGTGCTGCACATAGAAAGAGACACAAAAACAGCTTACATTAAAGTTGATAAATACAGTTATTTTACTATAAAAAAGACACAACCCTCCAAACTATTCCTCCTCTGAGAGCCTCTGTGCTCTTCATCATCATGCAGAAAAACGCAAAGCTTGACGGGTCTGCTGCTGCTGCTGCTGCCCAGTTACAGTTACTGAGCTTTCATTGTACAGTTGCTGTTCGGAGGAGGGATTTAGCGAAGGCTCAGCTGTGTACTCATCGCTTTAATCACAGATTACTCAAAGAGGGCAGTAACATTAGCTATAATTATGTGTCCTCGAAAATCAAGCAGCCCTTTAGAGTCGGTCAGTGTTCACATATGGAAGTGAGGTGGTGTGATTAGTGTGAGTGGCTTCTTCTGTACTTCCATAGGTGGGTTTTGCCACTTGAACATCATAACATACCATATTTTTAATATGAAGGAGGCTGGATCTGCCGTCGAAGGCCCGGCCTTGGCATCAGGAAACAAAGATCTCCCACTCTTGACGTGTTTTTCTAATAGTTCGACATTTGACACCAGACAAACTCAGACGTTTCTTCCAGAAACCAGAATGTGATGCACAGGCTGGGGCCAGACTGAGGAGTGTGTGTGTGTGTGTGTGTGTGTGTGTGTGTGTGTGTGTGTGTGTGTGTGTGTGTGTGGGGAGAAACTAAAGAAGGAAACCGAGAAACGAGTGCAATATCCCTCATTTTAGAAAAAAATAAACATTGCCCAACCACCGGAGCAGCGTATGATGTCAGAGTTCACCCAACACAGACCCATTTCTCAGAGGGGTGACATTTTACAACAGAGCCTGGAGGTGGGTAATCACTCGCTTCTGGTGCCTCGCTCACTCATTCGCTCTCCCCCGACACACACACCGCCGCCGTGACACACACGAGCCGCGCACATTCACCCTAATCCCGGCAGCTTGACCTTACCCTGAAGCTGAGGTAAAACACAATTTTAGAACGAGTTTCCTTTTAACCCTCATCCCACCGGGCGCGATGCCGGGCGCGATAAGCCCGGCCCTCAGCTTCGCCCTCGCTGGGGTTTGACTGACGGCTGCTGCGGCCTTCTGCTCAGCCTGATGTGGGTTTAGTCGGAGCATGTATCTGTAGTGCGTGAGTGACTGGGATCCTGCATCACGAAGTACCTTTTCAAGTCTGGATGCAAAGGCGTTTTGAGAGTATCGTGACGTACTGAAACAGGAAAGACATGCTGGACATGATGTTGAAAGTCTCATAACAAACATGGAGACTTACAGTGATTCAGAGTCGGATGCTGGTCGTAGACGACATCTCGCCTCCTTCAACGCCTTCATCACCCCTCAAGCTGCAGGAGGTGGACGGTTACTGCTGTCCCGACGGTGGACACTGATGGGACAGCAGTATCTGTGAGGGAGAGACGAAGCCCATCCATACGGTGCTGGAGCTCTGGCCCACTTAAAGTCGAAGCTTGATGGGTGGATGTTATTGGCTGAAAATGGTTGGTTGAGGTTTGTGAGCACACGTTGTGTTTTTAAAGGATTTGAATTTTGACATAAGAATACAAAAATATGTGCAGAATACGACTGGAGATGTGATTTGAATGCGTTTTTCATTTCGTCTTGACTTTTGCCAGGCGTGTCCTGTAGGCATTCAGCAGGTGTGTTTGTTTCAGGCCCCTGCAAAATATCCTCCCTCTGGTGCCTGGTGTCGGCTTTCAGTCGAGTGTTGTTCCCTGAGTGATGGAAAATTTTGTCCTCGACCAACTGCTGCACATTTAATACACAGAAAAATCCTGCGGGGAAGGTAAGCATTGCCCATTTCTGGTGAAACTTTTTTATTTTTTATTTTTTTGGAAAAAGTTTTAAAAGTGAGACGTCTCACTTCTTCAAAAACACCCAGAAAGGTTTCTCCCCGCCACATCGCTGAGCCCACTCCCCTTTAGAGAATTGAGTTTTCACACGTGTCCCCTCTTCACATTCACATCTTATTTCTTCTTCTTCTTCTTTTTCTTCCCCCTTTCTTTGTTGTGAATCATTAACAAGACAGAACCTTTCCCTTCTCACCAAGCATCTGTACTGAGAGACATGGTTGATGGGTCGCCGTGTTCATTAACAGAAAAAGAGGGATGTGACCACTGCAGGAAGGTATTTGAAAGTCCATTATTGTGTCCCCTGGATGCCAAAGTACCAGCCTTTCTGACACCGTGGTGCTTTGGGGAAAATGTCAGCTATCGCTCAAACTAGGTTCAAGTGAACCACAGTGGTTATCTGCAAATGTCTTTTCATGCAGACTTCGTCACACTGCTTTCAAATTCTCATTAACCCTTTAATGGTCACCTGCACTGCTTGGTGAAGCACAGTGATGTCTTGTTAAAACATTGGGTTTACTTAACTCACAAGAAGGCGTCCAGGTTAATCAAAACAACCCCAAAACGTTTGTTCTTGCCGTCCAGAGTGACACGCAGAATTAAAACTTTTGGTTGGTTAAATAACTACAGTACATTACATACATGACATTTAACTGGTTTGTTTTCTTGCTGCACTCTGTTTCGCCACGCTTTATTATAAATAATTGATTTCATTGCTCTGCTTGTCTTTGTGTATTCGGCGTTGATGAAAATGATCGCGGGCACTTGGTTAAATGAATATTCTTCTTTTCCACAGAGATGCTTTTCAGATGGTGGTTCCTGCAGTATATTTCATTGTTTGCCGTTGGTATTAAAACACTGCGTTTTGATATATTTAAGTTTCACTTAACTCAGCTCGTGTCACGTTTCGGGGCTTAGACGTCACCCTCGTGCTGCTGATAAGAGACTCCGAGGCTGCAGTTTACTGATGTTGTTTGGGAAGCTGTCCTTCCAACTAAATGCACTTGGATGCGTGACACGTCGTATTTACCACTTCAGAAGTCTCAACTAGGAGCTTACCCGGATGACTTGAAGGCAGCATTAAACCAGGCAACATGAAAGCGATCAACTCTCTGGAAAAAAAAAATGCTACAAAAAGTACCACAAAAACTTGGCACAGCAGATTCTTCCTACTCGGGGCTGTGGATGTGAAGCACACTGTGTGCCTTATCTCACATCCTGCTCGCCTCTCTGTCTCCGACCAGTCCGGCTGAGACAACTCAGAAATGATCATACAGGAGTATGTTTCCTCAAAATGAAAACAGTCATTGTCCGCCCGTGTGCGCTCGTGAAACCAACCCCTGAAGTTTGAAGGATGATCGAACACGCAGCTGTAAGCCTCCGTCAGCCTGCTGCCGAGCGATTGGAGTTGGCACCTCCACCTTCCACGGCTCCAGAAGACGCAGAGATGTCCATCACACTGCTCCACTCAGCTTGGCTACAAAACACTGTACGAGCTGCTGGTTTTTTGGAGCTGCTATGGATGCAATGCTGGTCTGCTGGTCGGCCCACCTCTTTCAGCCAGACTGAAATATCTCGACGACTGGTTTCCATGAAATTTTGTGCAGACATCGATGGTTCCTAGAGGTTGAACCGTGAACGCTTTGGTGGTCTCCTTACTTTTTCTGTAGCGCCACCAGCAGGTTGAGTGAAATGTCTTTTAATGCAGCGCCATCACTGGGTCACAGTCTTCATCACTGGTTCATCTGTCTGACGGTTTGGTTTTGTTGCAGTGAACATTACAGCCTCACAGAGCTCCTGGTTTTGTGTTTATTTTATCAGAAGTGATTCCAGTGTTTTTACACTGAACATATTTGAATTTGGCAGCTTTTAGGCCAATTATTGAACCAAAGTTTTATCGCTGGCATCCCATCCCCGTCGTTTGGCAGAAAATAAAACTCATTGGTTTAAAGAGTATGAAAAATCCAGAGTTAGAAACATTTGGGGACTTTTTCGGAGAGTTATTGGTATCCGGTCAAAAACACGACGTGGACGGTTGGGAGGCCTTTGTCTTGCGGTCCTCTCTGATGATCTCAGCTGCATGATTTGTTGTAGCGTAACACTCAGTTGGAGGTGGTGGAGGTTACCCTTTTCTCTCGTTGCCCTGTCCCTAGTAGAGGAAGCTGTTCCTCTGAGAAGAGGTCCTCTCGCGAAGTGTATTGGTCTCCATTGACCCACCTCACGCAGTGACCCCCCTCCGTCAACAAACCCATAACCTGGGTTACCTCAGTTGGGACTCCTTACAGTGATTGACAGGCACCTCTCGCCCTCTGTTCCACTGTGTTTAGAGACTGAAAGATTATCTACCAAGAGACAGCCCCCCCACCCCACCATGGACCATGCCCTTATCCATCCACCCCCTCCCCCACCACCTTCTCTTCTGCTATAAAAACATACCAATCTATATCCACACAAATCAAATGTACCAGCTGTGGGTGGGCGCGAGCTCATGCGTACACATGGTGTGTGTGTGTGTGTGCACGCGTGTGTGCGTGCGTGTGTGCGTGCGTGCGTAGAAGTCCTTGTTGGCTTATAGCTTCGAGAATGAGGCTGGGATAAGGGAGCAGTGGGAGTGCCACATATAAAATTCATGGGCTGAATGTGGAGGAAATAATAAGGGAGAAAGCTCCTGCAGACCTGCTTCCAGCTCCTCTAATGAAGCTAAACACATTGTGTGTGTCTGTGTGTGTGTTTGCTCTTAAGTGTTGTGTGCTGATATATGAGCGAATATGTGGAGTTGATGGCGGCGGTGCTAGCGCCGGTTCATCTGGATCCAGCGGGGATCAGAGGCACGCTGAAGTGAATAAGTCAGTCGGTGTGCGGCCTGGCCGGCTGTCACCGGCAGCCGTTGATTTACATCGGTCTCTGCCACGACAGAGGGAGGGACGGAGGGTGAGCTGGAAGGATGGATAGATGGAGCGATGAGGTGATTGACGAGCCAAGGCCAGAGGGACGGCCCAGTCCAATCTGTACACAGGGCAAAAACCTGAATATGGAGACGGATGAAGCGATGATTTGTGTGTGAGAGACAGGAAGGAAGCAAACAACCATCTCAGCCTGTGACTGTGACCTGTCTTGAACTGAATTCTGAATTGTGCAGTACAGTATCACTTAGAGCTGCAACCATTTGTCTGTTAATCAATAAGTCGATCAATTGACAGCAACTCTGATGACCGATGAATCGCTTCAGACATTTGCTGGCTGTTGAATGTGAGGATTTGTTGCTTTTCTTTGTCATTTAATGAAAACTCTCAGGGTTTTCCGTCGCTTGAACAAAAGAGGCAAAGTAACAGCATCCCTCTGGGACACCACGTAGCTCTGGGCTTATCAGCACTAATTTAGGACAGACAGAAGAGTGGGACTTCTTTACTTCTAGCGATCTGTCAAGTGAGGAGCCCACCTCTGTAATGAGTAACCCAGTAGTGCCCAAGCTTGTAACCACTCTAAAACAAAAAAAGTGACCCTCTCATCTAAGTTGTGAGCAGGTCAACCAAGCAGGTAACTTCCCTCCAGTGAGTGTTTAATTTAAATACATGTCAGAGGCCTCATTTTGTGACCTCTCTTGTCAGCCGCTGGTTCAAACTACTGCAGCCCCCGGGAGCGAGGAAGCACGAAATGATAAGACATGAATAATCCGCTGAATCATCCAAAGCCTTTTCAAAGCCTGTTGACGTGAGATTTTAAAGGATATTTAAAGGAAAACAACACTTTCCTCTGCCTGGTTTCCTCTCAGTAGATGGAAAGGTCTAACACATCGTGTCTGTCAAGTAATCTGCTGTTTGGTTTGAATTAGAAAAAAAGCTATTTACACCATATATGTACATATCCGTCCTGTAATTATGTTAAAATAACCAGTCCAGGGTGATTCTGCTTCAGATGCGTTTCTCTACATGCAGCACTTGGCATATGAAGTGATATAAAGTGATTCTGATTTTGTTTACAACATCATTACAGCAGGAGGAATTAATTTACTCAGTTTCCTCTACAGGGCCAAACAGGCCTGGAGCCAGGGCTTACTCATTATTTATGTCACACAAATTCCCCCCAAATTGCATTTATGTGGCCTTTTTGCATTTCGTTGCCAGAAGAGATTATCTGCCAGCCGTGTGAAGGTTTCAAATGCATAAAGTGTGTGCGTGCTTTTTTTTAAAGCCCAAGCATAACATGTGTAATAATAATGCAGCTGCAGTAAATGCATGTGTCGGCTGTGCGTTGGCCTCTGTGGCGTTCTGTGAAAATCCGACTAAACCAACTTGTAAAAAATTTGAAAATGTGGCAGAAAACGCAAACACAAAATGAGGGTTAGGAACGAGTTTGAGCAGGAATGAAAACATAATGTCGGCCTGCTACAAGAAACATTTAACATGCAAGAGTTCAGAGGCGTAAGAGGCAGATATTGATATCCAATAACCAGCAGCTTGTCATACTTTGACAGCTCAGCATAACAACGCAGATCAATCTTTGAATGGGGATCACACGCTTTTGTTTTTAGAATTATGATCATGTAAGAGTGCAGCAGGCAAGTCCATGAGCAGCTGAAATCAGGTTTATCTTGACTCCACCTCACTGCCAGCATATTTCAGCTCACAGGACGACTGAGTATCACAACAATAAACAGTTCTTTCAAACCCACATGATTTTTCCTCCCGTGTGCTGTTCACTTTTAATTTAAATGAAATGTGACCAAAGAGAACAAACTGCAGATGTGACTGAAACGGTCTACAGCCATGCTAGCAGCTCTGTGCGATCCTTTGAGCTAAATGCTAAAGTCAGAATGCTAACATACCCACAACGGCCGTGCTAGCTGATGCTAGCTGCAGCTGAGGCTGATGGGAGAGTCATCAGGTTATGTGAAGCACTGGACAGATCAAAAAGTTGACCTGATGATGGAGCCAGATGAAAGTAACCAACGTTACTACAACGTATCCTGATGTATGTCCAGAATATCATGAAAATCTTTCGCTCAGTACCTCAAATGTGAACCTCATGGTGGCGCTAGAAGGAAAATAAGACCACCAGATCGTCAGGGAGCCGTGAATGCTTGCAAAACACTGTGCCAGTTTGTCCAGTAATTGTTAAGACGTTTCAGTCTGGACTGACAGCAGAAACACTTGTTTCCAACTCCACACACCTTAAAATGACTAATGTTTACACCAGTGTTGAAGCTGCTTTTCCCAGGAAAAGGACAGTGAAGAGCGATGTTCACAGTCTGCGCTGAAGGAGCGAGGCATCGCTCTTTGCTTTGACAGGTGTTAGAGAACAGGTCAGGATGAAGACTTTGACTCTGGAGACCAGAGTGTGCTTTCTATCTCTTTCCAACATGTTGAACTGTGAAGTTGATCTCTCCCATCCTTTGCAAAGTAGCTGAAGATGCCTTGAGATGAATCATACCTCAGCCATATGGGTAGCAGATGAGAAAACCCTTATTTCAGTCCATTTCGGAAGGCGCTGACAACCTTTTTTGTTGTATAATTATGAGGACTTGTTGCGATGATTGCATGCTTTGTTCCATCTGTTCTTTGCTGAGACAAACCTTGAGTTACATGATTATATTTTTGGATACAGATGAAGAACAGACCGACAGAAAGCGTCATGGACTTGTGTGTCAGAGGAGAGGCAGTTGCTTTCAGCAATCAACAGATGGCAGGATGTAGCCAGATCATTTGTATGCAGCAGCATGCCCATGCAGGCTCACAACACACACACAGACGAGCACACACACACTCACACACACACTCAGCAGGGGCCAGCAGAATACATCGTGAGCCTTCAGAGGACAGAAGGTTTCCCTGCTCTTCTGTGATTAATGGGCTGATTGAGGCTGGAGCCAAAATGGAGGGTGGGCCAGTTTGCAGCCCGCTAATGAGGTGATAATGGAGAGGTGGGTGGCCGGGTCCACAACCAGCAAAATGGTGGAAGCATCATGGGGACGGTTTAAGAGGCAGGCAGGCAGGCAGGCAGGCAGGCAGGCAGGCAGGCAGGCAGGCAGGCAGGCAGGCAGGCAGGCAGGCAGGCAGGCAGGCAGGCAGGCAGGCAGGCAGGCAGGCAGGCAGGCAGGCCGGCTTTCCAGAGGGCAGCCATGTGTCATTTCTCTGTGAAATGTTTTGAATTGTAAAGGAGGAGAGCGGCACGGGGCTGCTTACATCGATTTTCCGCCGTAAAATAGGTGGTTGTTAGGTTTGCCTCAAAGCAAAAATCACGGTACTCGAGCAGTGAGAGCATTAGACTGCAAATGTAACAGCTTTGATGGGGAGATGGAGAGACGCTTTGACTGTGACAGTGATTGCTGGGTTTGGAATAAGTGGGATTGTTGACCCACTGGAGCTGGAGGGGAAGCATCATTGCATCACTGTAAGCTGCAGCACAGGATCTTTTATCACGCTGATAGATTGAGAGTTATTTGAGCATGACTTATTGACTGTCTGATGCAAGACTGTAAGTACATTCTCACCATCGGCGCGGCCGATGTTTTGGAGTTGAAGGATGTGTCTTTTATTTTCTCTTTGCTGTTGCACTTGCAGGAGGCTGCAGCTCAGCTGGAGATGTTTGGCCGTTATTTGTGAGGCTGGTGGTTTGACCCACGGCTCTTTTTGCCCACATGTCAAAGTGACTGATTCTCCAAAATTGTTTGCCAAATGTAGGTCGCTTCGGCCAGGAGCATCTGCAAAATGGACCGACTGTGAGGAGTGAGCTAGCCAAACAGTGCGCTCTACTTTTATCTCATCTTTTATCTATCGGGTTTTGAGACACGTGTGAGTGACCTGCAGAATGTTTACCTGCATGTAAGTAACAGGAGTACAGTCGGCCTCTTCAGTAAGCAGACTCTGTAAACATCATGTAAACAAGACACCTGTTTTCTCTAATCTACACGTAACCAGGTCTCTATTTGGCTTGTGTCCATGTGCATGCCGGAGATTTGATCACTGAGCTGCTGCATAAAGACTTACAGCACCTCAGGTTACTTCAGTGCATGTACAAGTATTCTCAGATTACCTGCGTGACCTGGTTTGTCTGAGTAACCCAGTCGCTTAAAGTTGTGATCCTTGAGAAACCCGTGTAACCATGGTAACAGCAATTGTGGTTTATTACTATGGCAAACGGGCTTTGAACAGCTGCTTTGTCCGCAAACAGAAGAGCGACTAGTACCTGTTCACAGGAGGAGTAGTGATAGTTGTAGGGACGCATAGGCAATTTGAATGCAGGGATGGCGGACTCGGGCGGCACGGTGGCGCAACAGGTAGTGCGCGTGCCCCACAGCAAGAAGGTCGTCGGTTTGATCCCCGGGCGGGGCCTGTCTGTGTGAAGTTTGCATGTTCTTCCCGTGCATGCGTGGCTTCTCTCCGGCTTCCTCCCACAGACCAAAAACATGCTCATCAGGTTAATTGGTGACTCTAAAATTGTCCTTAGGTGTGAGTGTGAGTGTGAATGGTTGTCTGTCTCTATATGTTGCCCTGTGATCGACTGGCGACCAGTTCAGGGTGTACCCCGCCTTTCGGGGGTCGGGGTTCGGGGATGGGCTCCAGCCCCCCCGCAACCGCGAAAAGGGATAGTCGGGTATAGACAATGGATGGATGGATGGCCACTGACAGGGGCGGGGCTTGAGGACAGGCAGTTGCTTGGAGCCCCTGGCCACTAGGGGGGGGGCCCCGGCCACTTATTTACAACAAAGACTATAGATAGGCCTGGGCTTTCAGGGCCCTCTGTTGGTCCCTGGACTTCACTTTGAGAACCACTCATCTATTTTTCAGTATTCATCTCAAATGTCCCAAAAATTGTGCACATTGTTTGCAGCATGCACGGGTGGGGTGGGGGGCGCCAGGGATTTCTTGCTTGGAGCCCCAAGAGACCCTAGCAACGCCACTGGCCACTAACAATGAAAACTTGAAAGGTACAGAATGTAAAAACACAGAATAGTTCATTCAGAAAACACGCTAACTTTGAATTATACCCAAACTAGATTTGATATTAAGGATATGAACTTTACATGCAGATAATTGTGAATGTTATCGAATTTAAAAAATATGTATCATTGTTGAATGCTCTGGGGCCACAAACGAAATGCTATTCACCTTCATTTTACTGGGGTGGCAGAAGAAATCCAAGACATAAAATGACTGTAAAACACTAAGAAGTAAACACAGTTATTGACATAAAACAGTGGATATGGTGAGGATGGAGGGAATACTTCCCCAGTAGTCTTTCTTATGTTTACAGTCTTGTAAACAGTCATGACTCAGTCGCGCAGTTAATCGTGCCTTGCCTTTACGACGTGCTGGTGTGAACAAAGTATTTTCGTGGCGAATCTGCTTCTGTTTCTCGTTTCAGTGGGAACTCAAACTCCGCTGCAGTTGACTTCAAAGATGCTCTCTTATCGTCGTCAACAGACAGGGGGACGTCCTCTCAGTGCGCAGACGTGGGGTCTGTTTGTTTCCATCCAACTTATCCATATTTGAAACATTTCTGTCTTTAAACCTCTCAGTGTCACTTTTCTGTGAGGGGGCCAACAAAGTAAATGACAGCATCCATCTAGAGTCTTAACCCCCCCCCACTCCCTGAAGGCTGCCTCTTGTGTGCTGTGAACCTGAATTTATCTGTGCAATTTCTGGTGTGCAAGTCTTTTGCAGTTTTGCTTTTTTGGTGTAATAAACAAAATAGATCATCACTCGGGTAAATCAGGGTTTGGATTAAAAGATGTTGAAATATCTTGGACAGATCTGAGGTGTCTCCACAGCGTCTCTTGTCCTGGAGGTCGTATTGCTGGACTGCAGAAAACCCCAAAACAACCAAAGTGTTATTAAACCTGTAAATAAGAAGCTCGTTCATGTCCTGATATCTGAAACGTGGAGGAGAAAACGCGTGAAGCCGGGTTTGCCTTCACGTTACAGCTCTGATGTCTGACCTTGTTTATGGTCTCTTTGTCCTTATGTTTATGTATGACATCCCTCTGAAGGTTATAATTATGGGTTATTTAAATTCACATGTGCAGAGAAAGGAGAATAATTACTGCAACGTCTGCTGCGTCCTGTTATTCGTTCATCGGGCTTATTTATTGGATTTACGCTGGATTCTACTTGTGTTTTGAATTCCTGTTATAACTAAATATCTTTTAGTCAGTTAGCCTATTTTTAGTAGGCTAATTGTCTTTTCCGACCGCCGAAGGGGTGTCTCTCTTTGAATTGCCTCTCCCAAGGTTCCCTGCGCTTTTCCTCTAATGAGCTAAATGTCTTTTTACTGAGTTTTTTTCTTCTTAGAAAGCTTGAACTGGGAAACTGTTGATGTTATGTGCCTCTAAAGCCCTCTGAGACACTGCATGTGATATGTGTGGTGTGGTCTCTGTAGACCCCCCCCCACGCAGGAACACACTGAACCATGAGCCGTAAGAACAGGGTTCCACTTCTATTTATAACCACGTTTATCACTCTGATGTATTCACTTGATTCATCACTTAGTCGATTGACAGAAATCAATTATCATTTTGATGAGTTATATTTTAAATATGAATATTTTAAGGGGTCCGTTGGCTGCTGCTCAGACAAAGGAAGCAGTTTAAAGACATTACTTTGTGCTTTGTTTTGATTCCAGCGGCTTGCCATTGGTCATCAGAGGTGGAAGAAACATTCAGATCTTTTCTCAAGTAAGTGTAAAAGTAAAGGTCCTGTATTCAGAGTCGAGTAAAGATATGTAAGTGTTACCAGCAAAATGTGCTTAAAGTATCAAAAGCGAAAGTCGAAAAATGACCCCTGACAGCGCTGCTGTGATGTGGATTTAATTATTAATATCATTACAGTTGCACTGATGTCTGAGCAGCATTTTGAAGCTTGTCACCGTGTAATGATGGTGATCTGAAACACTGCATCGTGCGCCACTTTCTGCTTTTACTCAACTACATTCTGAAGGCAAACATTGACGTTTGGCTCCACTAACATTTGCCTGACAGCTTTAGTCAGTCGTTGCTTTGCAGGTTCAGGTTACTCATCCAAAATATAATCAGCTAATAAATGATGATGTGTTCTTATTGGTTAAGCGATCCAGCAGTATAATTAAAATTAGCTCCACCAAGTGCAGCACTGAAGTGCCGCTTACACACGAGTGCATCCAAAGTTCCAGTCCAGTGATATAATACACATCATTCTGACTGTTTAATGAGTACCTGCTAATATTTTTGGACTTTTACTTCAAATTAAAATAATATTTTTTAAGATTTTTACGTATCATATTTTGAATGCAGGACTTTAGCAGGTGAGGGTTTATTTCTGTTGCTGCTTTCATTAAAGATCTGGCTTCTTCTGACACTTTTGTTTTATATTCTCATCAGACATAATGTGTGTAAATCTGCAAAGTTACCAGTAACTCTAATAGAAATGTAGAGGAGTAATATTACTCTTTTTAATGTAGTAGAGTAGCAACAGCATCAAATGGACATGTACCTCATAAATGTACTTGAGGAAATCTATGTAGTGATTTTCCACCATTCCTTTCATTAACACGTCATTGAATAATGGTGATGATCAACGGAAATAATCGATTATCGGCGATCGATGAAATGACTGTAAATCAGTTTTGTGCTGCGTCTACATTTTTTGTCCTGATTTGATCACGCGAACACACAAACGAGCGGCAGGTGTCAGCAGAACACACCCCGAGTCTCTCGCGCAGGTATGCAGGTACGCATGTGTCTCCACGGTTTTTCTCACCCTTTCAGCTGCAGCCGAGGCTGCGAGGGCTCAGCATTACGGCTCAAGTCCTCTTGGTGACGCTCTGCTGACATCATTCAGATATTCCCCGCTCAGCTCCCCTCATCACACACACGGAGCTCCGCCGACTCTCTCGCACTCCGTCCGCGCGCTGTTTCCATCTCGCTCCTCTCGCCGTGGCTCAAGACGCACCGTCACAGCAGCGGGCGCGGGCTACCTGTGCGCACTGCGGCCGGCCCACACGGGGAGGGGTTTCAGTCCTCCTGCCAGTGACAGATTGAAAGGAAGAGGGAGGGAGAGCAACTAGACGCGGTCCAGGTTAGGAGAGCGGCAGACACGGGGAAAGACAAACCGCAAGTTGGCCGATTTGAGCCCAGGCCGTCTGAACTGAACGCGAAGTTTCTTGGCCGATCGGAGAAGGAATAATTTGGAGCCCGGTCGCCCCACGCAGCGCTGTAGTGGATATTTACGTCCACCTTGCCTCCTGTTGAGAAGAATGGCGAGAGATTACGCAGCACGCTGTCCGGTCTCACCGGTGAGGAACGCTTGGCTGGTGGCGGCGGCGGCGGTCCTCCTCGCGGCTCAAGGTAAGACGGAAACGACCCGAGCTTTGTGACCACCAAAACCCTCCCAGCTCTCCTCCACTTCAGCCCCGCGCACGCTGAACGTGGCCAGCCCGGTGCCTCCCGCGCCCTGCGAGCGCTGCATATTTCACCGCGTCACGTCTCCGTGTCCTCCCCGGCTGCCGTGCCGTGGACTCTGAGACCTGTGGTAAAAGTTTAATGTCGAAGCACAATGCCAAATCAGTGCGTGGAGTTTCGCTACGCCATGACACGCGAGGTGTGGCTCTCCCGGCGTGTGGTTTTTGTCCTAATTCCTCGCGGCTTCAGACGGCAGGTGACTGTTCAGGAAACCTAATCCTCTCTGAGCCTCTGCAAACCCTTCATACACGTCTGACCTGTAATCTGTGTTTACCTGCGGGAAAGCGTGAAGGCAAACGGGGCGTCTGTGTGTTAACCATCAGAATAATGGCAGAAACCGCTTCTGTTGTAGAGCAACAGGGTGGTGGTGGAGGGAAACACGGTCTCGGCTGGAAACGAGTCGTGCGCGGCCCCCGCTCCTCTGGTGGCCCCTCAGCAGTGATTGTTCAGAAGCCTTAATGATCAGTAATCCTGTAAGAAAATGCAGAAACCATAGAAGCAGAGCAGAACAGAAAAGCTCTCTGTGTTTTACTTCTGTCTACATTTTGTAGGTGTGCTGTTTGTTTAAGGAGATAAAACGTGAATTATGATAAAACCTGATGGATTCCTGTTGTAGGGATGAAAACCAATATTGATATTCAGAGTAAAAACTAATTAAAAATGGCCAATATTCCTTAAATGTTTTTAGAAATAAACCTTTAACATCAGCTGTTTTTGAAATAATCCTTTAAAGTGAGCAGCTAAAGAGTTATTAAAGGACTGTGCTGAGACAGGCTGAACAAAGCTCCACCACAGCAAAGATCAGATGGATCAACAAACATGACCAATAAAACACACCACACAAAGAACTAAGGGTCAAAATGACTTTTACTGCAGTATCTGTTTATTTAACTGCCATGCCCATCTGCACGGGTACTCACGGATCTGCGATAAGCTGACGTTCGCTGACAGCATCAGCCTGCTGAAAACGGTTGAACTCTGCTGTAAACTTACTGTAAAGTGATGCAAGCACGAGGCAAGACACTGTATGATTATTACAGTAATTTCTTAAGAGACAAAAGTGATGGCAGGTTGCTTATTTTGAGCGACACAGAATGCACAGTGTACACAAAGCCCCTCCTGCAGGACTACAGGCCGGTTATAGTAACGCTGCTCTCATTTAAATACTACTAGTACTACTGAAACTCCATAACTTCCCACAGATGCCATAAATAAGAATACTCTGAACTCACTTTCGCAGACGCTTACAAGCAATGCTGAGGAAATATTACACCATAAACAAAAGAGGTATCAATAAACTTGCCAGTGACTGTCAAAGCATCACTTCATGTCCCTATAAGAACATTACAGTGACAGATATGGAGATAACCGTAACCACGAGCGATGATAACCTCACTAAAATGAGCTGCTGAATAACTCAGACGTGCTCTAACTCCCAGCTGAAACTGTTTTTTCCCCCAACTGGGACCAGCTACAGAACTGACGACAGCAGGCCGTCAGGCTGCGATGATCAGCATGAAAATCCATGAACCTGCTCCGTCAGCATGAATCTGTTGTTTTCACCTGGGTGTAGCTGGTATCATCTGCCGCAGCAGTCCCCAGATTGTCACCAAGGAAAGTAAGATGGGTCATTAAGGGGCCGGGCGTGCGTTGACAGGCCGTGGAGACCTGCCCCTGAGATCAGAGCAAATGGGAGGGCGAGTTATTGGAAGGCCGTGAGCACTTTGCATTTCGCTGTAGCATCTGTTGCATAATCAGGTGACGATGTGACCTGTGAGTTTGACTGGTGCACATGGCGGGAGGAGGATTTAACCCTGACTGGAATTGGCTTTTTGTAATGACATTTTTCTCTCAGTGCATAATTGGAGTCTGAAAAACAGGAAAACCCCGGTTTGATGGCGCAGAAATGAGGGCCGTGGTGCCGGAGACCCCAGAGCTGTGTGCCGTGCGACACAGGTTGGGGTGAGGATGACAGCTGCTCGGCTGAGACGCCGCTACATCAGGCCTGTATTGTTAAAAAGCTGTCAGGTTGTCATGACAGCATCCCCACAGGTTATGAATTAATTTGAACGTGCAACAACACAACTGTCTTCTTGGAGGAAAAACCTCCACACTCGCATTTCGGCTGCTTAGCCGTGGAGTTACTGACGCTGAATGCAGAAGTAAAAGCTTGATTTTCTGCGATTGTTCGGGCATATAAACCATTTTTTTGAGAAAACAGTTCAGCACTGGTTTGTGTGTGCGGATTGATGACCCCTGTGTGTGTTAAATTCTGCAGTGCGGTGCGGTGAAAAAGGGGTCAACGGCAGCGGTGAAACTTTAGCCACGATGTTTAAAGAGCCATGTTAACCTTCAATAAAACAGGCAAAACAGAGTTGAGAGGATCATTCCACAGCAATGATAATTAAGTCACTTCAGGTGTCCCCCACTCTCCCCCCCCCCCCCCCCCCCCCCGCCGAGCTCGTCTCTATAGGCCCGATCCTGTGCTGAAATGTCAATGATGATGAGTCCCCTCGACGGCTCGGTGGAGACGAAGGGCTGATTAGCTTATCACTTGGAGAGCAGGCGGCCGATGATTATCGCCCTCAGAGCGGCGCGGCCTGATTATCGAGAGCTCTTATTAATGACTCATCGTCTGCCCCGCGTTGCGCCATGTTGCTGTTTGTTGTTTACATTTTTGTGTAGCCGGCGCTGCGGCTGCGGCGTGGATCTGTGATGGCTTTCTTCACGCGGGCAGAAGACGTTTGTGATGAAGAAGGCTTGGACGCTGGCCTGTCTTAGTATGTTTGACCATGGAGCTCTAAATAACCACCGGCTTCAGTCTCCCACTGGTGGGGGAGCAGGCAAAAAGAGATTTTACTGCAATTAAATATCCGCTGGTGTAGCATCTGCTGCATTTTACATTAGAATTCATGACAAATGTCCTATTTTCCTTCTGTAATTATGAAACATACACAACTTCTAAACAGCCAAGTTGGAGACATTCATTTGCGAGCTGCCCACTCCAGCCAGTTTAGGCTTTTGGCCTTTGGGGCAGGAGCACAGTTATTTGAATTTTTCTCTTTGCTGGATGTTTTAGTTGATTAATTATTGGAACGAGCCTAGAGGCTGAAAATCTCCCATTATTTCAAAAGCAAAGGGCAGTTTGAATAAAATTGCCAGTAATTTTCTCAGTTTAATGAACAGATTTTTCTCACTTTGCATAAAGTCTATTTTAACCCTGCACAGCTTCCTGACCCTGGGGTTGAAAACCATTTGGAGTCACCAGCATCTTTAAAAACCCGTCTGAGGCGCAGGGGTCCCAGCCCCGTTGTGATTGATGGCAGACTAAATGTCAAGGAGTGTGTCATTGGAGAAGTCACGTTGTGTGTGTGGGTGGAGAGGGTTGAGGGAGTGGTAGTCATTGTTGCCTTGAGAGCTGATCATAGGTATCATTACTGGGTTGAAATGCCAGGGACCGTGTTCAGCAGCTGGGTGTCTGCAGGATTTGAAGGGGCTTAATGATCCGTTGCAGAATCCTTTCATTTTTTTGGTTGAGGGCTTGTTTATGAGGAACTTTGCAAACTGTATTTATACGACATTTCTCCCCAAAGTTAAAGCGCCATAAAAGCATGTTTACAATACAATAATCAGAGCAGGCTTGCAATCAGGAACGAAGAAGCAACGGCACGCTGAACACTATGATGCTTATTTAATGAAATCATGAAATAATGAGCCTCTTAATCTGAGATCCGACGTATTAAAAAAACAAGCCGTTGTCATGCGGGGGAGCAGAAATGAGCCGTTTTGGGTCCTGACCTGCAGTTTAAGGCACATTGGCCCTGAACTCAAATGTCAATGGCTCCTCCTGGTGAGGCATGGGGTGATAATCAGTCCCTGGAGAACAGACCGCTGATGCCGACTGAGAGCGCATTAATGACTCACAACAACACAAACTGCATAGTAATGCTGCAGGCTGTTAGTGTTTAGGCCAATTTGTTTGTCATTGTCTGGGCTGTCATGTGTGGAGCCCATTCTCACCCAGAAAAGCACAATATCAAGTCCTGCCGCTGTGAGGGAAGAACTTTTCCTCCTAATTACAGCCTCTTCGCTTATTAATTGACAGACTGGCACGTGGTGTTGCATCACATGGACTGCGACTTGTTTGTCTTCATTAATGTTTAAGTTTGTCTCTTTTTAATTTTTGCCTCTGGGTTCGTCTTATTGATCAAGGATTAAAATGTTAATGACTTCCCACAATCCTTTGTGGGCCGATGAATGATGGACTGCTAGCTTTGTGTTGCACGCTCTTGCATAATGCTGTTTGCTTGTTTAGGTTCAATCAAAGAAGTTTTGTTGCTCCTCTTTCAAAAAGCTCCACTGCGGCACTTGACGGCTGGAGGTGGACCT
This sequence comes from Chaetodon trifascialis, assembly GCF_039877785.1. Taxonomy (NCBI): domain Eukaryota; kingdom Metazoa; phylum Chordata; class Actinopteri; order Chaetodontiformes; family Chaetodontidae; genus Chaetodon; species Chaetodon trifascialis. The sequence goes on from NC_092072.1 coordinate 3,541,538, forward strand.
CATGGATACGTCTTTCATGGATGAGACATTTTTGAATCCCTTTGTTGTGCAACCATGTGGTCTTTGTGTGGACTTTTCTATAAGAGGCGAGTAATGAGGTGGAGGAGGTTTGACTGTAAGAAGCTCCATCAGTCCGGCTTGCAGAGAGGCCAGGAAGCAGGTTTTTATTCATCACTCCACCTGCCAAGAGCCAGCAAGCATGTGTCTGCCCTTGGTCAGCGTTTTTTTTTTTTTCATTCCACCTCCGAGGAAACCGGTTACGAGGCAAATTCCATATCACATTTCTAGAAGCCGTATCATGGCTAACACCTTGGCATTCCTTAGTGGTTCCTCAGCAAACAGGTGTCAGTGGGAAGAGGGATTAGAGAGCGTAGCAACAGGAACGCGGCCATGAATCACAATGGAGCCGGTCCAAGGATGGCCAGAGGAAGGCCTTCGCTTTCAGCTTTCACTGCGTCACCAATGCCTCTGCAGATCGCTCACTAACGCACTCTGCCCCCCCCCCCCCCCCCCCCGCACACATGTGATCAACGTGGCCACCCTCCCCAGTCTGACTTTCAGCGCCCCGCAGAGTAAAGAAAAACTTCGAGCAAGCCTTTCATACCCGGCTCAGTCTTTCATTTTCCCATTCTCTCTCAGTCTTATTCTCTTTCGCTTTCATTCTTTTGCTCACAAACCTATTTCCAGCCGGCCTGGCTGGCTGCCGCTCTGTGGCGGCTCCCGAGCGGGGGACCCTTTGTTGGAACAGCTTTTGGTGGAATTAAAAAGGGTGCCAGTACGCCACCCCCCCTCCCTTTCCTCCCGCCATCCACTGCGCTGCTCTCAGTTCTTCTAGGCCTCATTGTTTAGAAAGAGAGGGAGCTGGAGGGGGTGAGAGGGAGGGGAGGGAGTTCAGAAGTGTGAAAATGTTTAGACAGGCGTCCCTGCTCTGTCTACCAGTCTGCCCTGTTCCACAGACCACACCGAGCAGCGTCCGTCCTCTCCTCTTCACTCACTGCTCCCTCTCCTCATATAGTCCGCTGGTGGCAAAATGGAAATTACTTTCGCCGTCTGTGTGGGAGAGCGGCGGCGTGTCAGGCTGCGATGTGACATTTCCTGTTGAACCCATGCGGGCAATTAATATCCAAACTAATATTGTTTGCTTCACTTGTGTCGTTATGCAGCCGTTAGTCGGGGATTTTTGCTACAGAGGGAATTGAAGGCAAACTTGATGTCGCGTTTACCAAAATTGGACCATTGGACTTTAACTATATCAACGCTAACAACAGTGAAAATCACACCTGACTCGGGGTGATACACGAGCTAACTAACGAGATGCAGTCACCAAACCGTCTCTTATTTTAGTCTGTGTTTAACTCTGAAAGCCACTCATCCAACCAACTTCCTGTAAACATCATCAGCTGTCATCTTTTACGTGCGTTTCAGAATCTCTCACTTCCTGTTCTGGTTTACATTATTGCTATGAAAGTAAAGCTTTTTCCTCGTTGAGTTATACAAGTCAGAGAAGGCATAAAGAGTAAGAGTTAATTTCCTGCCCTGGTTCAAGTACTTGCTCTAGAAAGGCCAGGCCATTGTCAATTGTCTTCATAATGCGCCTGTGATGCTATTCCTAGACCTATTTTCTCCAACCCGCAGTTGCAGATATTCTTAGTCATGCAGTGAAATAAGTTATTTTTCATAGACTCACTTTCTACCATCCCGCCAGCTTGCTGCTCGTTGGCCTTTTATTCGACCCACCCAAACTACTTGACACAAAGCAACACAAGCGTGAACAAACTTTATGTCTTTTCGGAGAGACTGAAGAAGCTCAACACCTCGCTGAATTAATGCAAATGGAATTGGGAAAGAACAGAGAGAGCATCGATCTATCTCTGCTTCCCTGTCCATAAATAACTGTCCTGCTCTGTGTAGCCTGGAGACCGTTAGCAACAGGTTGTGGAGGTCAGAAGCTCGCCAGCCAGCAGAGACGGAGAGAGACGGTCTGTATTGATGGAATGTGAGCGTGAAGCAGGGCTAAACACGAGGGTTTGAGCGCGGCCAGCAGTCTGGCTCTTCCCTCACCTCCGTCAGCGTCCTTGGCCGCTTCAATATCATCTTCTAAATTGACTGCATCGCCTCCCGGCGCACGTACGCGTGCGCGCGTGTGTCGATAGCGATCGGTGTGATCGACTGCGTCCGCTGTGACAGTCTTCTTTCTCATTTGCATAATGCAAGCTAACGTCTCTCCTCCCTACCCTGCTCACAAGCGACCACTGTTCGCACGGCGGCACATTTCTATGCGGATCACACGCACGTTCAAAGAGAATACCAGTGTCATTTAGAGTTACAGCCCATTTACTGCTGCCGCTGTCAAGTGCACGTTTCCCCCAGTCACACTGAAGCGCTCGCCATGTGTAATTAGATCATTTTTTTTGTCATTTTTTTAAATGCACAAGCACTGCGGTTAATTCAAACCTGGCTTGAAATGAATGGCTTTCCTGGCAAACAAAGCAGCCGCATGTTAAAGAAGAAAGTCATGGGTGTGACTGTTAAGTTTGTCGGGCTGCATGTTTTCCAGGGGTTGTTTCCTGGCGGATGCTGCCATGTCTTCCTGCGAGTGTCAGGACAGGAAACAGACTGGCGAGAAAGTCTTTATATTAACAAAGCGACGTGTGTTCCTGTCCTGCCTTTAGTCAAAGACGTTGATATGCTCTGCGGTCCAGACCGGGCACTGAATGTGTGGACGGACGTGAAAACACTACTCAGCTCGCAGACACGGCCAAACGGAGGAGCTTTGACACAACCAGCCGTGACATTTGTTATGACGTTTTCATGTGATGTTTCCACCAAAAACTTGACACATCAAAGTCTGTTTGCAGGTCATGGGGAGCGCTGTGAAATCAGCGTCTGTTGTTGCTCAGGACTACAAAAAATCTGGAGCTGTGCAGCTAAAAGGAGTGAGCTCACCAGACCTCTGTGGCCCCCTCCCCAGTCTCCTCACGCTTGAGGCGAGTGACTCGAGGCCGCCACGAGCATAACGCTCATTCAGGTTGCACTGTGGGTCATTTTCATCCTTTGAAAACACAAAGTGCATCATGAGTCTGAAAACGCTGCAGCAGCGTCATGCTAAAGTGCTGGCGTTCTCTTTAACCACCTGGTATGGTAGCTCAGGTGGACTGGACAAGCTTCTCCTACCCACAAGTCTTTGCTGAAAGACAGCCAGACGCTGAACCCCGTATTACCGAAGCGTGTGGGAGTTACGTCTCGAGGCCTCTATTCAAACCTTTTACATCGCACGGCAGCATTTTACATGTCTGGTGCATCAGTCTGTCCTTGTTTACCCACAATTTACCCATAAGTCAGTTCTCACCCGAACGACACACAAACACAGATGCACAGACAGGTTGCCCCCCCGCCCCCCCGCCTTCGCCTCTTCCTGACGGTCGCTGTTAAAGCTGATTAATTGCTTCCGTATCCCGCACTAATTCAGCTGTTGATTGAGAGATTCGGTGTGACAGCTGCAGCACGACGCTTTGTCTTTCTCCCTTTCTTCTCTGTCTTGACACCGCACTGCCTCACCATTGCCCCCTTAAAAGAACCCCCCCCCCCTTAGCTCCTGACCTTGCCGTCTCTGCTCTAAAGCTGGGGTCAACTCTCTATTCACGCAGTTCAAGGACTAGATTTTCTTCTATGAATTCAAAATTGAGTTTTTTCCCGACACAAAAGGTTGATGTTTTCTTGACATGAAACTGTTCAGTATTCCAGACGACCCAGACATCCGGTCTTTTGGCAACTGTCGATGGACGTTTTCATTTGCATGATAGAATAACAGGATTCTTTCAAAGGCAGGATTTTCAATTTTCTTCTTTAATAGTATATCATTGTCAAATGACTTCAGATATTGCCTGGTGCTTTTCTATAGGCCCTGTGGGCTTTCTTCTCACAGCTCATTTCATTATTTCTCTTCCCTGCTGCTTTTGATGCGTGCACTTACCTGTCACTCAGCCAGAAGTATCTTTGCCTGTTTCGTAGTTGTTTCTTTTTGTAAGAGGGAAACCAGTCCAAGTCCTTCTCAATTAGACCGAATGAAAGCAGAAAATAGATTAGCGAGGCTGCTGCTTGTAAATAACTACTGCTGAACATCTGTCAGCCTTGTAACCGCCGCGTGTCACTGTCGGCATCATGAGGTTCAGGGTGAACGTGGCCGTCAGATGTCTTTGAGCGAATGTTACCACAACAAAAGTCTTGTTTATTGTGCTTTGTGTTCGGCAATTAAACAGATTCAGACTCTTAGAATGAGCCTCGGTGGTGTAATTGTGAGGAACGACCAGGAGGTCCAGTGTGCAACTGGAAAAACGGGAGGACAGCATTGTACAGCTGTGTGTGTACGTGTGTGTGTCTTGTAAAGCTATCTTTGTGAGAACCAATGTGAGACCTTGGGAGGGTTGTTTGAGGGTTGGACCTGGTTGTAAGGGCAAGCTTAGAATTAAGATTAGGCTAGGGTTGGGTCAAAGATTAGCCTTCAGCTGTGAGGGTTACGTAAGAGGCTACGGAGAGCATTATGTCACTGTGTGTGTGTGTGTGTGTGTGTGTGTGTGTGTGTGTGTGTGTGTGTGTGTGTGTGTGTGTGTGTGTGTGTGTGTGTGTGTGTGTGTGTGACATGACAAGCTCCCTCTGTTAGCCGCAGTGACAAAACCATGGTGGACTGTTTGATGGGTGAGGATGAGTTATTGTGACAGACAGAAAAAGATCTACACACACACACACACACACACACACACACACACACTTGTACATCTTTGTGAGGACATTCATTGACATAATGCATTCCCTCGCCCTTTACCCTAAGCTTAACCACAATTGAATGCCTAATCCCAACCTTTAACCTAAACCTAAGTCTAACCCAACCCTTAAAACCAAGCCTTAACCTTCAAGCAACCCTTTCAAGTTGTTAGGATGGACCACAATGTCCTCATTTCCAAAAATGTCCCCACTCTGTTGGTTTAAAACTCACTATGCAGCAAGTACACACACACATACACACGCACACACACACGTCTCCTCTTCATCTCTTCTTCTTCTTCTTCTTCTCTTTTTGCAATTGCAAATGGATCAAAGCCGAGCCTGACAGGAGGATTAGATAGCTCACATGTCGAGACCCAAGAAATCGTTAATGGCATAAAGTTTTCTTCACTGGCTCAAAAAATGAATTTACACATGACAACTGTCACCCCAGCAGATTCGTGAACTGCAGCTCCACCCTTCAGAGGAGATGTGTGAAAAGATGACGCTTTACTGGCTTTTCCAGTTAAAAATGAAGAGTGTCACTACCTGAATGTTTTCTCTTGCTTGATCAAGGACTTCATTTCAGCTCATTCATGGTGAAGTAGCCGTTATAGAAAAGAACAAAGGGCTTAGACTGAACAGCACCGTCTAAAACTAAAGATGTGGTTGACAAATAATATTAAATTAGCTTGGAGACAATGAAGGATGCTGTGGCTGTCTAACAAAGGGACTAACTGTGTTATTATGAGCCAGGCAATTATGGCAATAATCTGCTAATCTGCTTGCCACATTGAAATTGGAATATCCATCCATCCATTTTCTAAACCGCTTATCCTGCTCAGGGCTGCGAGGGCGGGAGCCGATCCCGGCATGCACCCAGTGAGAGGCAGCGCACACCCAGAGGTCGGGGGGGGGTGTGCCCTGTGTCTGTCAGGGGGCTTGACATCGGGATATGAAATGCAAAGTAGAAAAAGCATCAGTATTTCAAAATGCTGTTTACCTGCTGCGCGTTCTGCGTACAGTTCAGTCATAATAGTATAGCGCGCAGCACAAAAGAACAAAAGCCTAAACATGTCAAGCTATGTGCTAATTAAAAATGCTCTGTGGCACTTTCTTGTAAACAAGCAGCAGTTCTGTTTGCATTCAGTGTTTCTCACCCAAACACACTGTGTGTGTCTCTGAGGTCTAACACAGGCGTTGAATTAATTTCACAGATTTTTAAAAAGTATTTTACATCCTGTGTGTTTGCCTCAGTGTTTGCTGGCCTGCAGTCCTCTTCTTCGTTGCCTTTGCGGACGCCTGGTTGCGCTTCTTTGCACGGTACGGCGACCACGTGTCAATCAGCAGACTCGTGGTTAAAGCTCCGGCACGAATGTTTCTCTCGTGACTCACGTACTCGAGCGCCCACCTGTGCATCTTTGTGCTACTAGTGGTTCAAACTATCTTTGAAATGGCAGGCAGCTAACTCCACAGCAAATTTTGCATCAGGCTGTTCTTAAATTCAGCCTTGTGACTTTTGAGTGGATTCGCCCACTTATGGAAATCAAAATAAAGGAAATGCATTGCTTATTCTTCTCGGGGAGAATGTGTGTGTTTTAGCATCTAAGTGAAAACTCAGTTTGATCGTTATGTGTCGACCGTATGTCTCGTGTTTATTCATAAGTATGAGAAGCTGTTGAGCTGAAATGAGTAGCATTCCCCTTCATGGTGAAGAAAGCGGTACTTCAGTGCAGAGCTGTAACCCTCCAACCAATCAGAATCAGAAATGAATGAGTTATTAATTATTGAGCGACGAACGTTAGCTTGTTGCTAATTAAAACAAGTTTGTACGGCATGAAATAGAATTTGAACTCGATGAAACTTTCTTATTTTTTGTTCTTATAATCTGCAGAATTGCTGCAGAAACCTGTAAAAATATGTGTAGAGTTGTGTTGCTGTTAGCACAGCATGTCATTTTGAGATGGCCCGAGTCCACAGCTAAGAATGTGACTGAGGCAGCAGCGCAGCGCTCCTTCCCTCGGTGCTTGTGCTTACCTCAGAAAACTCCATTAACTAAGGAGTTCGGATTGGAAAATAGAAAATGACTCATGTGCCTTGGCCTCTGACCTCTTCGCCCCCTCATCCCAGAGTCTATTTCCAGGCGTTGGGCTTTTGGAAATGTGAGGATGATTTCTTAATCCCCAGGGACGCATCTGAGGGTGGAAGTGAAATCTTTCAACTGTTCTCGTTTCCCACCAAGCAAACGTCCTGATGGGTGGCAGACTGGCTGCCCAGTTTCCGGGCTGGATGGAGAGAAAAGGGTGCTAATGAGATGTGCGCTGCTCTTTCATGTGTGTCCTCTCCTCTTCCCAGCATGCCGTTTCTCTTGACTCTGTGGGTGTCTAAGCTATAAGCGTCCAGGTTTCTGACTGCTGATGCACAAAGTGACCGCGTCTGAGCCGAGGAGCTTAATAGGTTTGGAATTGAATCAGGTGTTTTTCGGTATGAAAGGCGGCGTGAAGGGGAGCGTGTTAATGAGCTGGTTTGGAACATCACTCGTTCCTCACAGTTATCAACGGCATGAGACTCAGGAGGGCCGAAGGGACAGAGGACACAACGAGGGAAAGAAAAGAAGCTCGGGGGTCGTAGAGTTAAAAGCTATGTTGATGCTGTGCTTAAATAAGCAAAATTACCATCCGCAGTGACTGATTGATGACTCCTGCAGTCAAATGAATGGACACATGTTTCTCCAAATGTCTTCAAATCCACCCCTCATGCTTTATTAAAGTTCATGCTGCAAGATATATTATTTGTGCTTGAAGCCTCTTTCAAAATGAACAAGTTGATAACGAGATCTCCCATCTGACAGCAGAATCCCATCAAAGTTTACGTGCAGATTAAAAACTCAGAGTGGACTGAGACCGTGTCAAATGATGAATTTAAAGCTCCAAACTTGTTGTTGTGCATGTTTTATGGACTTTTTAAAGCCTGCCATGCATTTTTTAATTGATTCCACATCTTCCAGGCGGCCATTAGTTTCTATTCCTTTTTATCACAGTGAAAAAAATCAATGTGCAGATGCTTTAAAGTGGCCACAGTGAACATTTAGTCATTATTTTTTGGACTTGTCGCTCGCAGTAATATTCAGCTGCTGCTCAGAATTTGTTTTCTTGTTTGAGTTTAAGGAAGCACAGATTTCTGATGGCTGGCCAACACAAATCTTTTCGAAGCAGGAAGCTGCAAAACTTCAAATTTATCATCTTCGCAGCATCTCTGTTGGCTTGTTGTTTGTCCTCTGGGTCTGATTTTTGTCTTTTCCCGACAACAGAGCTTGTGAATCCAGTGCTTTCTGCAGCCAACTCAAGGAAGGGGGAGCGTTCCTGAGATTAATTATCTCGTGCAAGTTTCAAGTCTCTGAAAGATCATTTTAAAACCAAATTAATGTGACTGAAAACTACAAATAAGGTGGTAAATCAAACTCATAGTACGCTTTACAAGTGTAGGCCTTTAAATTTACATCTGTTTTCTGCCTCCGGCTTCACTTGTTTGAATGGTTGGATCTCCTGGCACATTCCCATCATGCACCATGGGAGATGCGGTTTGCACAGGATTGTGTATTGTGGCACGAGTCCTGGATTCTGCTCCAGAATTGCAGCAGTGGATTCGTCTTTGTGTCCTTCCAAGAACAATGAAGATGCTAATCGTTATGTGCTTGCTTTGCCTAATACAAATATAAAATATTTACTGCATTGAACTACAGTATACTCACCTAACAGGAGGTGCTTATATTAAAAATTGATTGCTTCTATGGAAAGAAAATGTGATTTATTAGTAGTCGTGCAGTGCGTTTGCATAGCAATTAAGAAAATTGAGTCACGTGGCGATAATTACTGTCTTGATGAATTTCAGCATTACTTCAGAAAATGAAAATGCGTCGCGTTTAATGTTCCCAGTCGAACCTCTGGCCGCTCGGACTGGCTCGCACAGAAGGCAATCAGGGCGCCGAGCTTATCATTGCTCCATTACAACTCAGTTGGTTTGAGATGATGGTGACCATTATGTAATTGCTTGTTAGACCTAAGTATGCAGTGGGCATGATGGGTTAAATGCCAATTAGCCCAGTGTGTGCGGGTCTGGATGCAGCCATGCAGCGCAGAGGGAGAACCTGAAGCAGTTCAGGACTCTGGGCTCGCTCTGTGTTCGACTTGACAGGACTGGCTGAACTGTCATCCTGTTACCGCTATTCCTGCTTCTTTTTGTCCTATTTTCCCAGGATGCTGAGGTTAGTGCGCTGTGACAACTCTCACACTCTCTGCTGAGTGTCAGCGCGCTGGTCCCTTTCTTCCTGAAATGACAGGAGTGAGCGAGGACGGGAGGATGAGGACGTGTTGAAGAGAGGACCGTGAGGGTCCCAGCCCTCCCTCCGTCCTGTCCTCTTCTCCTCGTCTTCTCCTCGCTCTCCTTCGCTTTTGCTCTTATGTTTTATTTGCAGAGTGTGACGGCCAGTGCGTTTAGGGCGGCCAGTCATACAGGAGGATTTTCCTTCACACACACACACACACACACACTCCTGTGCACATTCAAGTGCACATGCACAGACACGACCGCGATCCTCGTGCTGTCCGTTCAGCACACTGATTCTGCTCCACACACATGAAGTAATTGCTGCACACACACACTCGCTCTCAGCCTGGTGGAACCACTCAATGGCGGCCCCCTGACAGCTATCCAGTCGCAGTCTCTTCTTGCAGAAAACAGATAAAAGCTGTTTTTTTTTCGTCTTTTCCCATGTCTTCTCTCAACTCATGTTTTATTTTTTCTCCTGCCAGTGATGTGTGGGTGTTGGCAGGATGTGTGTGTGTGTGTGTGTAGCTGGCTATATGTGTTGGCATGCATGCTCGGGATCATCGCTTTGTGTTTCTGCAGATATGTGAAGTGCGACAGCGACGGAGCCGACTCCTGACTAAATCATTGTCTGTATCTGCTAAACTCATGAACTGCAGCAGTGAGACGACTGAGTGCGCCGCATATGTCCAGAAACTGCACACGCACAGCAGAGTGGAAAGAATATGAACATGTTTTTCTATAAAAACCTTTCATTTAACAGAAAAATGAGCTAAACATCTGCAATCTGTCAGTGTTTCAGACAGAAAATGACTTAAAATGTTGATCATCAGTGAATCATTACAATTATTTAATTATGCAAAAACAGTAAATATTCTTAACATTTGCAATTTGTCTGTTTTGTATAATTGAAATGCAGTGTTTTTGCATTGAAATTGCTGCTTTGGACTCTGAAAACACGTTTTCCAGTTGTTTGTTCTTTCTACGGCTGCATTTCCTTCACGGTAACAAAGCCAACGTGCACATAAACGCACACACTTGCATGCGTGTGCGTCTGCAGATGGGAATATGTCTGCATGCCAGATTGCATGTTCAGGGTGTGTTCCCCTGCTGGTAGCATGATTTTATGATGCGTACCATGTCTCTGTGACACTCCCAGTTCGAGTCTGACCTTTATCCCGCGTCGTGCTCTGTGCCTTCACCCGGTTTGTGGCTCTTCATGCTTCATCCGCTCCAATAAAATAGAAAGTGATGTAAAAATCCTCTTAATAAAACAGGCATGGGAGCTACGCACCCACAGCTGTCTTGTTGTTAGGCAAAAGGATGGGTGAATGACACGGATTCCTCCTCCTCTTCCTCTTCTTTGTCTCATTTGTCTGCCTGGCTTGTTAGGTGATTGGCAGGACGACCACCAGTGGAAGGATCATTGTCACGCCGACGTGTCGGCCCTCCCACCTCCGCTATCAACGGCTCAGTGTAACACACACGATGAGGAAGGGCGTCATTTTCCAATTTACGACCACTGACGGATTAATTATGAGCTTTAATCTGTCTGTTGTCACCACTGCAACACAGACACGTGTAGACACACTCTGTCCAGACTTACGCTCTCTCACACACACACACACACACACACACACACACACACACACACACACACACACACACACACACCGGTAAGTGATAGCTGCCGACATTTGTCGCCGCGGTCTGCTAATTAAACAAGATGAGATTGTACATGTCACTTTTCTAATTTTCGGCATCAAAACTGATTGACCTCCGGGAGGCTGTCGGGATGTGCTCGGCCAATCATGCCGCAGATTGGACAGGCGTCACAAAATTCAATGGATCAAAATGATTTAAACCTCCATCTGTTTCATGTGACACACGCGCCGAAGAGACGGAGCCGCTGCGTTCGCCTCGGAGCGGCGCTAAACAGGTCGGCGGGAATGAAAAGAGGTAGCACTCAGAATGGCGTTCACATTCAGAATTAATTAGCCCGGTGCCATATTTGGAACGAGGCAGGACAAAGAGGAAGAATTAAGCAAGAATGGGGCAGACAGCAGCTGGTAACTAATCCAATAAATGATTGTGTGTTATTAAAAAGCTCACAGCAGCAGTGAGATTAAAGGCAGAGCTATGAGTCACTTTTGATTAATGAGAAGTGTGATTAATCAACTCTGTCTATGCAACGCACACACGAGCACATGTGGACACACACGTGCATACATGCCCACACCCAAACACACAGCTAGGTTGATCTATAGTGAGTGTGTGCCTGTATGTTTGCAGCATGTGTGTTTCCTGTGAAAGTGGGTCATCTCTGCGTGCGTCGACGGGAGGAAGTCTGCTCACCGCCTGACACTTGAAATGTTTCTTGGTCAGCTTTACGTGGAGGTTTTACATTCAGATTTATGCCCGCTCCCCCGCTCCCACCCCAACCCCGTCTCCCCCTCTTTCTTTTTGGAGGTGAAGCCGTGGACGAGTTGCTGTGTGAGGATGAGGGCTTTTGATTCGTGTTTTCTCTGCAGCTTGATTGAAAAGCGGTGAATAAAATATCAAAAAGAGGCTTCATGTGTAGCCTTGCAGCTAACTTGTCTGGTGTGTGTGTGCGCGCGTGTGTGTGTGTGCGTGCATCTATGGGACCGTAAGTGTTGTTATGCTTGTGTTTCTCTGTCCTTGGTTTCACCATGTGAGCTCATTTGCTTATTTTAGTTTGTCTGTCTGTCCTTGACCAGCGGTTTGTCTGTTTGTGTCTTTGTGCTTGCTGTCCAGTCTCAGATGCTGCAGGCTTTGTGTGTGTGTGTGTGTGTGTGTGTGTGTGTGTGTGTGTGTGTGTGTGTGTGTGTGTGTGTGTGTGTGTGTGTGTGTGTGTGTGTGTGTGTGTGTGTGTGTGTGTGTGTGTGTGTGTGTGTGTGTGTGTGTGTGTGTGTGTGTGTGTCTGCTAACTGCAGTGATCTGATCTCAGATCAATGCAGGTTACCACAGTAGCTGCATTCACACATTCCATTACCTTATATGGGCGCCAGAGCGCAACGCAGATTACTGTCGGGCCGCAGGCTCATTTCACGTAATCGCTCCTCTCCTCTCCTCTCCTCTCCTCTCCTCTCCTCTCCTCTCCTCTCCTCTCCTCTCCTCTCCTCTCCTCTCCTCTCCTCTCCTTTTAAACTCTTTCCTTTTCTCCTGTCCTTTCCTCTCCTTGTCATTTTGTCATTTCCTCTTTATTCCTTCACCCCCGCTGTTTTTTCCGTCTTTTGTCTCTCACCTTAACTCCTCATCATCAGCCCCCTCTCGTCTATTTATCATTCATCTTCTCCTCTCTCCTGCTTGGCATGCGTCTCTTCTCCCCTCCTTCTCTTTGTTATTCTTCTCCTTTCCTCTCACCTTTCCTCCTCATCATTGCCCTCCTCTCCTTTATTTGCCATTCATCACCTCTGCTCCGCTCTTCCCGGAATTCTTCTTCTCTGTTTGCCAATCATTCTCCTTTCTCCTCCCGTCTTTCTGTTTTTCCTCTCTCTCCGCCATTCATCTCCTCTCCTCCTCCGTCTCCTCCACTTCCAGCTCTACCACCAGACCTGTTCTCCCCAGATTCTCACGTAGTTTCCCCATCTGTCCCGCTGTCCTCCTCTTAAATGTTGTCCCGTAAATCTTCTGTTTTTAACCTTTCTTAGAAATGGGCTGGTTGTAACACTGATGGGAGCCAGGACCCCCGTTTGATATGTTTACTACATCCCCCCCTCCGGTACAGCAGGTATGTGGAACATTAGCTGTAACATCTAGTGACGTGAAGTTATTGCTCAATAAAAGAAGAGGAAAAAGACGAATGGACGTGAGACAATGAGTACCTTCCAAAAACGGATGTTTGAAGCATTTCACTGTCAACCCGGCGTCTCGTTCTGACCTCCTTAATGATCGTGTCTTATTGTAGGAACTGGTTAAGCCAATCTGGTGCTTTTATATTGTACAGCCAGTGGTTGTCTAAGGTGACTTTAGCATTCGCTGTGTGTAGCTTTGTCTAAACGGTGGTGGGACAGCCCAGGGCAAGGCCGCGGAAAATGTCCCTTATTTTCAGATCTCAGCGTTGCCGGGTTTGTCCAGCACTCAATCAGCTCATCTCATCAGCTTTCCTCAGCGCTCGCACTTGAACTTACCTCTTTTGTTCTGCTCTTCCCGTCCTCTTCTAAATCTTTTGAGACACTCGCCTTTTCCCTAAAATCTCGCGGAGCAAATAAAGAAATCCATTCTGCAGTAAATATCAAAAGGAGGTTTGTTGATGCCCGCCTCGCATGAAGGGAAAGACAAATGTTTGCTCTTCTCCTCAGACACTTTCCCTCTACCTGAGATAGTGACAGGTGTGTCAGTCACAACTGTTAGCCAACCAGGTTTAGCTAAGAGTTCCTATCCGTCCTTTGAGCTATGGAGACTAGTCTCCTCTGATTGGCTGACAGGAGTCCATTGAAATCCTGTAACATGCACTGTACTTCAAACAAAGCACCATTCAAGTGGAACCACATCAAGTTACTGCATTACATTACATACCTTTATTTAAACTTGAATCATTGTCGCAACAACACAAACTCACTGAAACTGAACCAACATGAGTGAAAGAGACGACAGAGGACCGCATTTCAAGAGCTTTCAGAGCTCAAACTAAAGCCATTAGAGACCTACGCCAGCTGATTATTCGTCCACTTCAGGGCAGCAGAACAAACTGTAGGCTCACATAGTCTCACCTGGAAAAGCTGATAAGGCAAACGTGTTGTGTTTGTAGTCACCTGGCGAATGCGGGTCCAGTATTTGGTATTTGAACTAAGCGTTCAGCAGCTACTGGCTAACGTCGTCTGTCTGCCCTCCAGTGCTGAGAGGTGCATCGGAGCCTTTCTCACTGAAAACATCTGCCTGCAGCATCTGGAAACGGCGCAGATGAGTGACTCCTTTCACATTAAGCATATCTTTTGATCCATCGCCAGCACAGAAATATTGATTAGACTCTATGAAATGCCAGCTTCCTTCTTGTGTTTTGGTTGTGCTAACATGCTTTAAGAATAAGTCCGTTTGTGTAAAAATACCAAACTCTCCGGATCAAACTGTGAGCATTTATCTTGTTTTTAATTTACCAGAGCTCTAACATGTATTAAACACCCACCTGTGTATACACACACACACACACACACACACACACACACACACTTGTTACTCTGTAGAGGTTTGGCCGCCATTGATCGGTGCCGTTATTGATATTCACCACCACGCCAGTAGCCTCGATATAGTGGCTGTAGCATATTGGCGGGGGAAGGCGAACGGGGGTGAGAATGACTCAGGCCGAAAGAAGAAAAGGAAAAATGAGAGCAATATAAATGAAGGGAGAGTGTTTCTCCCGCTCTGCTGTAAGAAAGGCTTAGTGGGAATGATTATCGGTGAAAGCTAAATTGGCAATCTGCCCTTTCTTGTCTTTCTGGCTCTAGTTTTCATGCCCAATCCTCCTCCTCCTGTCGCTTCTCCCTCTCTCCTCCTCTGACTGTCTCAATCTACCTCTTCATGTTTACTCTCAGCTTCCTCCTCCTCTCCTCTCTCTCCTTTCTTTCCTCTCTCACTTTCTCCTGCTTTCGCCTCGCTGCTCTTCCTCTGTTGCTCTTTCAGTTGTCTTCTCTCAGCGTGTCCACACTGGGCTCCAGTTTGGTGTTTTTTCCACACCAAAAGTTTCCAAAATGCCGTTCAGGGTGAATAAATTATCCCATTAAAAAGGTGAGGCTGGGGTTTGATGGCTCTGTTTAGCGACACAGGAGCGGCGGTTCGTCTGGTCAGCCGGTGCTGTTGCTGCTGCACTTTCATAACGATGGAGGACTCACAAGAGACATACTGCTGAAAAAACGTTTGTCAGAGTTGTGGCGGTGGAGCCTGAGATGTCCTGGCTTTAAGTCTCGAGTATGGGTAAAGATCCAAAAAGGCTGGATTCTGTGATTTCCATAATTCAACTTGACAGCATCGTTCGTTAGACCCATTCTCTTTAACGCAGCCTCTCAACCCAAGCTGATGAGCGACTAGCGGAGCTCCGAGGAAGGCGAGCGAGCGGGGAAGATGAGAAATGTAGTGACGAGATTTTACCATTTTAAGGTGTAAATTGAATTTGCGCCGTAGAAACTAGAGTGTGTTGAGACTGCAGACTGATGAGAAGCTGTGTGTGTGTGTGTGTGTGTGTGTGTGTGTGTGTGTGTGTGTGTGTGTGTGTGTAGCTCAGGAAATAACAGCACAGAATTAGCCCATCGATGTATTTTAAGACTAATTCTGTTGAATTTATTTGAGATCGTTTCATTTCCATTAGGTATAAACATAACCGCAGTGAAGCCACGGAGGTGAGGGAGGACGTGGTCGTTGATCACTGGTATTAAAACACAGTGAACAAAGCAAAAAAACAAAAACCTCCTGTGTCCTGTGGAGCTGAGCGTGACTCAGGCGTCTGTTTTCAAGGATTCTGTAATTCTACAGTGTTGTTATTTGTTATTGAACAACAAATTGTCCCGAAGTTTTTCCGTGTTTTATGCATCAGGGTTTCTGATTGGTGCGTGTCCTGGGAGGTTTGTGTTCGGACAAATGGGAAAAGTCCTGGTCAAATATGTGTTTTTGGACCCTGTTGTCCCATTTGCTGTGTTAAAGAGACTAATGGGGGACAGCGTTTTTGGAGAACGGTGCAGCATTGAGCGACAGCGCTGCAGCCAGACGCCACGAAACGGGCTGCAGCGCAGTCCCCTCGGGCCTTTGTGCGCTGTCACTGTACATCTACTGAAAGTGTTTGTCAGATTGTTAATCCAAGTGTCTGACAACATTATGGAAAAGTTCACTTTTCATCACAGAGCAACGTCCTCTTTGTTTAACCAGAAACGGCTCGCCAAAGCCACCAGACTCCATTTGCAGAAACCGTGATTTTATCATCGGAAAACGCACTTAAACACAATAAAACTCACTAAAGCCTGTTTGGTTTGTTCCAGCTGTTCCAACAATCACCACCAGCTCCGGTTTGGTGGAAATGTGGCGAGGAGCGAGGGAGGGGCAGCGGGGGGAAATGGCGTGCAGAGCCAAAATACTTTCACATGTAGCTTTGGGTTTATTTAAACGTGTTTGACTTCAGCAGATTTTCCTGGTAAGGGAACAGTAATTACCAGATAACAGAAACTCCTATGCATGTTTGCATTCCCGAGGGTTGCTTTGGTCCTCTCTGTGCACGTTCTGCAGCGTAATAACAGCTGGTGACAGTGTTTCTAAGCATGGATAAATTATGGAGCCACATGAATGATGTTAATAACAGGCTCCAAATGTGAGTCACCTGACAAGGCGCTGAGGAACCGAAGTGCAGAAATACGAGCTCCGGATCTCAAATTTAAGATTTGCTGTATGTTTATAAGATTCGGATGGCACGGTGGAGCAGCAGGTAGTGCGCGTGCCTCACGCCAAGAAGGTCGACGGTTCGATCCCCAGGTCAGGCCTTTCTGTGTGAAGTTTGCATGTTCTTCCCGTGCATGCGTGGCTTCTCTCCGGCTTCCTCCCACAGACCAAAAACATGCTCATTAGGTTAATTGGTGACTCTAAAATTGTGAGTGGTTAATGGTTGTCTGTCTCTATATGTTGCCCTGCAATTGACAGCTGGGATAGGCTCCAGCCCCCCCGCAACCCCGAAAAGGGATGGTCTGGTATAGACGATGGACGGATGGATTTCTAAGATTCGTACAGGACAAGAACGTGCAGAGAAAAGTCCAGCTAATGAGCCCACGTACAGTCGAATATTCGGCTCCGGCCCTACATCTGACCTCATACCTGCACTGTGAGGCCGGTTGGGTCGTGTTTAATTCAGTGGTTTTCCGTCTCGCTGACCTCTCACCTCTAACCTCTCACCTCTGCCGCTCCTCGTTCCTCTTCCTCCTTCCACTTAAGCCTCTCTTTATCTCTGATGGCGCCTGGTCTCTCACCGCTGCTTCTCGCCATAGTCTCTCTCCCTCTCTCTCTCCTTTAGCCTGACACTGATACAGCTCTTCGCGTACTCTTTTCATTAATCTTCAGTCTTGTTCTGTCTGAGGGGCCAGAGCGAAGATCTCAGGCCACGTGTTTGTACTTAAGCGATCTAAATCTAAAGCTTTAGCGCTGAAAGGTCGGAAATTCGTTTTTTAATCACATTTTTGTTCCTGGTTTTTCGACTTTCTGGTGTTTTGTGATGTCATGAGTTCACCTCACCTGCTCACTTTCATTCTGCCTCCTGCTGTTTATCTGCCTGTCTGTCTCTCCTCCCGTCTTCAAGCCTGAACTCTGTTTATCTCCTTGAGCTTGATGAAGTCTCTCAGACTTCATCTCTGCTCCTCTCTCGCCGCCTCGTTCTTTGTACGTCTGCTCGTCCTTCAGTTTCTCTTCTGTCTCCTCAAAGAGCCACTGCTTCACACACAAACCCACCCCCCCACCCACGTATGCGCACACACAAAGCATCGCAAAAATAGTCTGTTTCACAAAAATAAGATGCGAACGTGATGGCAAATAGACAAAAGTGGACGTGTTATTGCTGCGCGCACACAGAGGAAACAAAAAGACGACCGGAGCAGAACTGCTGTCGAGAAGTGGACACACAAACACAGAAAAACAGACACGTTATCGCACATTTACACACAGATATACGCACACAGATGAGAATAGCTTGACAATTTGTTTCCTTGCCTCATTTTCTTCCTCTCTCTCTGTCTCTCTCTCGCTTTCTCTTGCTCACTCACTCAATTTGGTTCGATTTAGCATCCTGTCAGGCCCGCTGATGCCCTCATTTCAGGCTGGCTATGTAAATATTAGTGTTGAATCTGAGATGAGATGCCGTTCCCCGGCGAATCTCCTGCTGCCGTTTCTCCCAACAATCTGTCATACGGGCCGACGTATAATCTATCACCCTGACAAGCCCCCCTCCTCAACCCCTCCACCCCCCGCCCCTCTCCTCCTCATCTGGGTGCCAGCCGGGAGGGAGCAGGCATGTCAGCACCCAGCAAACGCACCTGTAGGCTTTTGCCCTGCACCTTATTTAGCATCTTTGCGATCCCGGGAAGTCACCGCTCCCAGCCAAGGAAGTTCTCTCGCTTCGTTTTGGAACAGATTAAACAAATGAGATGTAACTGGTTAATTAGTGCCTCACAAGTGCTGCTAGGCAGTTTTATTAGCCGTTTCCCCCTGTTTCCAGTCATTATGCTAAGCTAAGCTAATTGGCTGTTAACTGTGGGTTCATATTCAGCACACAGACGTGACAGCATTACCAATCTCCTCATCTCAGTCTCAGCAAGACAGCCAATAACCAATGGTGGCATGGTGGACAGTGGTAGCCTCACAACTAGAAGGTCCCGGTTTCGATTCCCGCTGTGGGCGCCGGAGGCGTGTCCTCCACCATGCCTTCAGTGCCGTTAGAGGGAAGGGGCCTTTCTGTGTAAAGTGTGCATGTTCTCCCTGTGTTCACCTGGGGTATCCTCCCCACTAAAAAAACCCACTAAAAACATGCAAGAAGATCACCACCTGACCAGTGGTGACAAAAGGTACTGGGTCCACAGGCGCCGCTGTCGGCTGGCAGCCCACCACTCCTGGTCTGCCACGGAGGGAGGGCTTGCCGGGATTGGTTAAAAGCGGAGAAAGAATTTCACCAAGCATGGCGTGTGCAGTTTCTCCCTGTAAGTGGGATGTCTTCTTCTTCTTCTTCTAAAATAGATGTATATCCCAAGACATCGAACAAGTCCTCAGTTTAAACCAATTTCCACTTGGATTTTTTGTCCCCGCATGTTAAAAAGTCTTGTTTCCTGCTGGCGGACAGCGCTTGTCATGGTATGTCCCGTTAACTAGGTCCTCTTTTGATGCCAAGAGCTCAGAAAAAGCCTCCAAAATAGAGTTTTATTCATACATGAATACAATGTGTAGTGAAATCTGCCGTGCACGCCATCGCCATCGTGAATAAGTAACAGAAAGAGATGATAAAAACGATCAGGTCGCAATAAATTGGCAAACTATCTGCACCGGACAGGGTGTTTTTGAAATCTGGTTGTATCCTGTCATTGGACTCTTTTAAAGATCAACTGCTTTTTAATTATGCCAATAAACACATAATTTATTTTACAGTTATTTCAAACCGAAACTGAAATTAATGAAGCTCCTGCAGCAGAGCGGGTGCTTGACGAACGCTGTCAGAGCATGCGTGGATTAACATGCAGCATGTTTGCAGACTGCATGCACAGTGCAGTGTATCTGTACATGCTCACATCCCGGCTTGTGTGGGAGCCTAATTGTGTGTGTGACGTGCACCATTAAGAGAGAGGAGTACATTAAGATAATGCATCTGTCCTGACCTCCTCTCTCTGCAGCTCAGCCCGGGCTGTAATCAATAACCTGCTGCGCGTGTGTTTGAATATGTTTTTGTGTGTCGATAGCTCGGCTACCAGCAGCTCCGCGCTCCTCCGCTCAGCAGGTTGTCGTCACGCTAATCGCAAACATGTTGCGTGGATGAGCTGAACTTCCCCGTTTGCTTTAATGAGGCCTGTCTGTTTAGCAGCCGCTCGTCGTGTTCGTTTGCTTCGCTTCGACAGCACCTCAGGACTCGCAGGCGTGCAGCAACACGCACACACGCACACACACACTCACACAAACACACACAGCGTGCATCTGTTATTGATAAAACATCTTTCCATTTGAAATAAAGGAGCACAGATTACATGGTGTCTTTCCTTCTATCTGTATGTGAATCTATATGCATTGTGTTTGTGTGTGTGTGTGTGTGTGTGTGTGTGTGTGTGTGTGTGTGTCTGCAGCTGAATGATTGCGTTCCTGTCTGCTATCAATCAGGGCCAGCGCAGCGTGTACTAATTACAGTGTTGTATGATGATTTATGAACAAAGCAGCAGCAGCTTAGTCACAAACCCCTGCTGCTGCCGTCGCAAAGCCTTTGGTTTAGACTGTCAAACACCACATGCATTTGTGTGTGCGTGCGTGCGAGTGTGTGTGTGCGCGCGCGTGTGTTCGTCATTACTGTACTAGAAGTTTTTCAAACCAATTGTTGGATTTGTCAGTCCACGTAGAACAAAGCCACGACGAGAGATAACACAAACTTAGAATAAACAGTCGCATTCTGTCGAGCTCCTGGTTGGCGAAATAAAGCGGTTCTGCAGATTGCCTCCGCGCAAACACTGAATGGGATAATGAGCAGTTTTCACTATTAAGAGGCGAAGTCGAAGTCAGAGGAGAGACTGCAACACTTGATCACGGTTAACAGCACTTGGGAAAATTACTTTCTCTAATTCATCAGTTTTATTTTGAACGGTGTCACATTAACAAAATGAGATAAAAATTATTGTTTAGCAATTAGCCATTATTCAGCACGCCGTGTAATTCCATACCTGAACGGTCCCCCTCTCCAAGAAACACACTTCACTGCTTCTACCGCAAATGCGCCGAGGCAGTTTTCATTGTTTTCGCCCGTGTAGGTAATAAAAGACGCTTGAATGGAGCCGTTTCGTGAGCACACATCTGCAGGGAGACGAATTTTGGGGAGATTGGTCTGTCGGCATTTATGTGATGAGAACAGACAGATCCTTTTTACCAGATAAACATTTTTACAGTCATCGAAGGCCTAACTTTGTGGATAATTTTGCAGTATTTAAAGCGTAGTTCGCTAACTGGGCGACCGAGTCCAGACACATAACCAACCGTGTACAGACCCGGATCTGTAATCCATTAATTATTAGATGAATGTGATGAGATGCTTCTGTTTTAGTGTTTACAACCAATGCTGCGAACACTAGAAAAGCTGCGCCGGTTAAGATCAGGAAATGAACTGACCAATCGCGTACGAGTTAAGCCGTGCCACATGATGCTACTCAGCCAATCAAGTCTCTGCATTCCAGGCAGTGAACACAGCGGCGCAGTCAATGACAGATGAAAGGACGACAGAGAGACAGACAGAATGACAAAGAAGGCATGGTGGAGGACACGCCCCCGGCTCCCACAGCGGGAATCGAACCCGGGACCTTCTAGCTGTGAGGTGACAGTGTTTCCACTGTTCCACCGTGCCACCGATCGGAAGCAGGGAGAGAAACGGACGATCGGCGAGGCAGCTTTCTCCACAATGAACATAATTAAGACAAAATATCGTTCCGGGCTTACCAACGAGCACCTCCACACGTGCATGAAAACGGCCCTGACGCCGTTTAGGCCCAGATTTAAAACCCTGGCAGGAAAAGCAGCAGCTCAGTTCTGTCATTGAGGAAAAGAAGGGGAGCAGAATATAAGAGAGGAAGACAGAGAAACTGAAAAAGTGTTCGATTGTCAGGATTTGTATTGTAAAAGTGGTTGAGATTGTTCAGTCTAGATGTGAGACCGTTAAAGAGAAAAAAATGAGAAAAAGCTGTTATTAAACTTTTTTCTCTCAAGTTAAGATCTTCATTTTAAGATGCACAATTTTTCCAAAGCTATTTCATTTATTTTCTCTAAAAAAAATGCAGTACTTCTTTTAATAAATGTATCTGTGCACTCCGATGCTACGTGACAAATATTATATTCTAAAATGTTTATTTATCAGTTATTGATTACAAGCAGACGTTCATGCAACTACTTAAACACAAAGCACACTAACACAAGTCGGACATGATGTTCTGGACCTTTAGTTGAATAAATTTTCTCTGACTGGACCTCTGTGCATTTTAGTTTAAAGGCTTAGCTAAGCGGAGGCAGTGAAGGTAAAGCTGGTCTGTTATCGCTCAGGCTGGGTTTGATTAAACGCATCACAGCATTATTTCACACAGAGTGACTTTGATGCATCGCTTCACTTAAAAGTCTTAATCTTAAAAGATCAAAATCTTTAAAAAAAGTTGATGAAACTTACATTAAGAGTTTTTTATGGTTTGACACACACACCAGCATGTGTGTGTGTGCGTGTGTGTGTGTGTGTTTGTGTGTGTGTGTGTTGTTTTAGCTCATGTCTGCTGAGAAGCTGTTTTGGAAAGAAGAACAAAGTCCAAGAAACAGAATCATTGATCAAAAACTTGTTCCCACAAATGAAAGTTCTGCTTATTTCTGCGCGACGCCGGCGTTCTTCGGCGTTTGTGCCGCACCTTTAACACCACGGGAGACGACTTTGAGCTGCAATAATAAGCTTGTCTGCACAGTTACGCATTCAGAGTTGCTGATTCTGTTTCATCACGCTTGTTCATAGTCAGCACTACTGAAATACATCAAAGTCATTAAATCTTCCACCGGCTCCTCTCAGTTGATTCCGGTGCTATAGGAGTTCAGGTCGGCATGCATTGCACATGAGAGAAACTCTTGTTTGTTCTATATTTAAGTACTTCTGAATTGTTAAAATGAGATCTAAAGCGTGGTTTGTTGCTGCGAGCCTTTAATCGCTGTTCAGCCGACGGACCGGAGCCGCATCAGGATCAACAGCGGCTGCTTTCGCTAGCATGTCAGCGGTTTGTCAGTTAGCCTGTAATCATCCAGACAAGCGCCATCACTTAATGGATCATTGATGAGCCGAATGTTGTTCTCATTTGGGGCTCATGAGTCCGCTCCGGTCCGGGACAGGAGGGCGTTCGGTGCTTGTCTGCATCCATTCAGGTTATTGAAACATTAGTGAGGATTAGAAGAGTCTGAACTGCAGATGGTGCAGGTGTGAGTGAGAAATGATTTTACCAAACGGATGAAGAGTGTGTGGACCGTCAGGGTTTCAGTTTATAATCCTAAAGCCTTTACCACTCCTGTAAAATTGGCCCAAAAGTAAACTGAAAGCTGCTCTTGAACCGTCTGGATTCCACACATGGTTTTGAAAGGTAAAACTGAACTATTATCCCCAGCAGTCTCAATCACCTCAAGCCCTCCTGACGTGGATTATTACAGAGTTTTGGAGTAAATATTTGGCTGGATTGGATCATCTGGACCTTTGCCAGTGTAACCAGACTGTTTCTGTTGGCATTTTATCGATTGATGGATTACGATCAGACTTCATTGAGTTCAGTTCTAGACTCCACAATCATTTCCTTTTTTTTTTTTTTTGCTTTATCTGTGCAAAATGCAGCATAAATGAGAAAGGTAAACTGTTTATTGATGGATTTTAATTTCTCTTTTGGTATTTCTTGGTACTATTTCTGGATCATTTTAGGGGTTTGCATCGTGACACACCTCTAGTCACAGTCATACCTTTAATATGTGACCTCTATGATTGTCAGCACTGAAGAAACAGTTTCGATGTTGGTTGAAGTCACTTGTGTCGACGTGGGGCGTCTTGTCCTTTAAGGGTTCGGTGGTTTTCAGGCCTGGTCCAGCTTTGGCAGCTGCACTGGAGCGGTTGTTGTTGAATTGTCTCGTTCAGAGCGGTCGCTTCCAGCTCCACTGGCTGCTCAAAAACCTCCGAGACGCTGTAGTGCTCTTTGCCAGGGTGACTGCTTTTCATTTAGAGCTAGAGAAGGTGAAGCTCTGTGATCGGCAGACCTGCTCAGATCAGACAAACAGGGACTGCCAGTGTCGGGCATACCAAATAGCTTTAAAAGCCACATTACCACATTACAGCGCCGTCTCAGTGACTTTATTTGAATGCAGTTTGTGGATGTGTAGTTTAAACCTGCTTTACATTGACTGTGATTATTTGAGTCTGTTGAAACTACTTCCAGCAACTAGTCTTGATTAAACCTGGAGGCCGAGACGATTTGCAAATCAACGAATCAGTGCTTCCTTGAAGTGGTCCACGGCTTCGACCGGCTGGGCCTCCACTATCTTTTTGATTTTCCAGAACGCAGTTGGTCTTCACACCTCAGCTTCCTACCCACGTTTCAATTTGTCACAGTCGTTATTCCTAATAGCGATGTAATTGCTCATGTGGTTAACTTCAGGATGGCTACATGATGTACACTGGAGGTCTGGCGCAGTCACTGTGCGAGTATGAATGACATAATGGGTAATGTGCTGTTGACATTGTTGGTCTGAAATGAACAAATTAGTTCCTGCTTAGCATTTAGACATGCCATCTGCTTTTCTAAACAGTAACAGACCATGCTCAATTGATTTCCGTAGAGGCGAGACAGGGCCGCCGGAGCTCTAAGTGCGCTGAAGGTTGTGTGTTAAGGCTCAGGTTCTCATTATTCGGAAAGCAGCGGCATG
Organism: Chaetodon trifascialis; assembly: GCF_039877785.1. Taxonomy (NCBI): domain Eukaryota; kingdom Metazoa; phylum Chordata; class Actinopteri; order Chaetodontiformes; family Chaetodontidae; genus Chaetodon; species Chaetodon trifascialis. The sequence goes on from NC_092072.1 coordinate 3,565,766, forward strand.
CTTATACAAGCCAGAATATCACAATAAACCTAATTATCGATCGCTTGGAAATGTCACACAAAAGCTTGTTTGTTCATACGAGAGCAGGAGCAAAATTTAAAGCGTTGCCGGCGTAAAGAGCAAATTACTGCAGCTCTGAAGGCGCCGTGGTAATTAAGTGTTGAGGCTTTTAAATGGACAAATTATCATATAAAACACTTTTTGACATTTTACTATCCAGAAAAGGTTGATTGAACACGGGTGGTTTTTCACCAAGACTGAAAACACCTGTAATACATTCAGAGCTGCAGGCCACAGTGTGATAGTGTAATTATAATTATTTGATTTGAATGTTCTCACTGGAAAGAACTCCAGACCTACAGAATCGACGCAGTTATTGATTAAACCTAGAAAACATATGGGCACATAAAGAAACCGCTCCAGTTTAAATCAGTGTCTGAAGCAGCGATGCCCCGGCTGAGAGGTCAACAGTGATTGAAAAGCAGAAGAAATCAGCAGGGCTTCACAAAACGACTCTAATTTGGATGATCGTGCCTCATCAGGCTTCCAGTTTTTTTTCTAATATGACAATGGAGCCACTGGTCAGGGTTTCACTCATCTGGTAATTAACACTTTTTTTTTTTTTACCAGCCAAAGCTGTTGGTGAACCTGATATCATCTAACTCGTTGCCTTGGGAGTTTATTTCGAGCAAACCGGAGCTGTTGGTGATTGTTGGAGCAGCGGAAAGACAAACCGAGATGTTTTTTTTTTTGTTTCTATTGACTGAATGAAGTGTGTTTTCTGATGATAAAATTACAGTTGGTGTACGGTGGCTTTGGCGAGAGCGGCACGGCTTCTGTTTCTGCTTGAACAAAAAGGATCTCGCTCTTTAACAAACAGGGATCCTTTCCATGATGTTGTCAGACACTTAGAATCACAATCCGAGCCTGTCGGAGGCAAAAACAAACACTTTTACTGGACACAAATGCCAGGAGGGATTACTTCACCGCCTGTTTCACAGCTGCTGGCTGCAGCGCTCTCACTCAATCCTGGACCAACTTGAATAATTGTTGTCCCCATTAGGCACTTAGACACAACAAAATGGGAAAATATGCTCCATAAACGCAGATATTTGACTGGAATTTTTTCCATATGTCCGAGACAATGAAATATTTTAGGACGGGTGAAGCAACATAAAACATGTACCGCACATCACATGACTCAGCGTTACTATGTGCTGCACATCACATTATGCTGAGTGTATCACTGCATAATGGACAGCGATGCTACTCACAGCCTAAAGCTTGGAGGGGGATAATTGCCATCTGACAGTCATCCACAGCAACTGTTTTATAGAAAACAAATGTTTTTTGTGCAGAACATGTTGCTGCTGTTGAACAGCAAACAGTTTGTGTCCATGAAACAGACAGCGTGAGTTAAAAGCACTCTCCACCTGTCGCTTTCCACCGTAGTTTTGCTTTTATTTGTCCGGTTTTTAGCTGCCTCCGTCGTGATCTGCATTCAGTCCGATACCAGTTAAAAAAACAGGTCTTGAAACATCATGAAAAAGCAGAAATAATGTCGCCCTCACTGCACCACAGCGTCTTTCTGTCCGGAGGAACAGCAGCACTGATCCTGACCGTTTAACTGGTTTGTAATGAAGCAGTAACAGATCCACTAACTCCCTTCTGGCGCTTTCTCCATTTGTCATTGTGGTTTCTGGTGTCACATGTCAGCTGCCTGTACAGCCTGAAACACTCCCTCCTTATGACTGGTCATCCGACAGTAGAAGAAAGTTGACACCATGTGGGCTAAAAAGTGAAGCTGTCGTCGAACGATTTGCTTTGCGTTGAAAGGCTCTTGGCTGCCTAAAGCTGAGGCTTTCCGTCCACCTCATGCTCGCTCCTAATTGACTTGAAAGTTTAAAAGGTATTGGCAGGTTGACACAAGCCTGCCCTCAATAATTACCATCAAATTACCTTTGAGCAAAGCACTCAACCCTGGCTGAGGGGAAGCTGTGGTTACAGTGGGAAGCTGCAGGTATGGGTGGGATGTTGGATTACGTAACAAAGCTCGCCTGAAAGTGGATGAAGATGCACCTCAGATCCTTTGTGGAGTAATTAAAGATAAATAATTAAAGGCAAATAATTAAGACATTGATTTACTTGAGCAAATCTCTCCTCTGTTAAACCCTGAAGAGAAGCCAAAGCTCACCGCTGCTAAGAGGTGCACGGCCGGCCAGGACTGACTGGACAGGCGGCAGACCTGTCTGACAGGTGGACGCATATGTCATTCCTCCGCAGAGCCCCCGCTGTCACAGGTGCATTTGTTTTCCGCCAGATGACTGCCCTCCGGGGCGGGGTTTTAATTGTCGCCCAGATTCGAGCTGGCGCCGGTTGAGATAGCGGAGGGTCATGTGGGTCGATGAGGCCGACTGAGACGCATGTGAGCTCAGAAACACGCACGCACGCACATCTGGTACAAAAAACCACACACACAACACGAGTGTGCACACACACTCTGCGGCTGGGGGGCGGTGACAGGTCAAAGAAGAGCCGTTTATCACGAGCTGTGATGACAGAGAGAGCAAAGGGGGGATAAAGGCATGCAGGACGACGTGGTGGAAGAAGAAGAAGAAAGGCCAAAAGGAAAAGAAAGACAGTGGAGGAGATGAGGAGGATGGGGGGTGAAGAAGATTTAACCAGAAATAGGCATCGTGAATCATTTTCATCCCATCCCCACATGCTAATGAGTACTGTAACACACACAAACACAAACAACAGCCCCCAGCTCTGCTCCTTGTGTGCTATTATTGTTGTTTTGCTGTGCTGGCAGAGATAAAGCAACATCTAATAACAGAGAAATGATGATTCGTTGTAGCGCCGAGCCTCACCACCACAGCACCGAGGCCCGTCCTCTCGCCCAGGAAGCTGAACTACTTTCCTTATTCACCAGGGAGCGGAGCAGAAAGTTGAGCGGGGATAACACCAGATTATAGCTGCGGGGGGAAGCGATGGAGAGGGAGACGTGGAGCATATTTAAGTTGCCTCGGTAATGAATGAAAGTAAGCTCGGCCGCGATGGCGATGGCTAAACACGAGATTCCCGGAGGAGCCCTCCTTCTGCGTGCCGCGTCCCTCTTCGAGACAAAGAAGCAGGAAAAGACACTCTCGTTAGTCGTCGGGCTGTTTTTTTCCTCTTCCTCCCGCTCTGCATGTTGAGACAAAATGGCCTGTTGATTCGCTGACCTTTTCCTCCAGCTGGCTTATTATAGACATTGAATAGAATGTGCCTGCGCGGTAAACAGGATTTTTCCCGCCGGTGCCACAATGAAGGACAAACACGATTATGACTCATAACCTCGCTCTTTGCAGAGGAACTGGTGGCACATAAGATACCAACCAGGAAACAGCCGGGCTCTGAGGCAAATGAACAATAGCTGATATTTAACCGTTCATGAGCAGCGAGCTTTATTTTTCTCCCCCTTTAAGATTTCTGAATTACTCAGCACTCACCTGTCACTGCAACACTGTACCTGCTGAAATGGATGAAATAATTACTGCCTGCTGAAGTAAAGAGAAGAATGAATGCAGTGAATTTACGAGAATAACCTGCCGTTTATCTGTCCTGCTCGTTGAAAACTGCCGAAACACCTTTATTCTCGTCTGCCGGGGCAGGAAACTGTCGTTCCCACAGCGACTGGTACTGCATGTTCCAACCCAAGCAGGATCCTGAAACACCTGAAATCACTTCTTTCAGTGAAGCTGCCAAAAGAGAACAGTCATTGAAAGGTCATGGCAGAATTTAGCAGCGAGCGACATTACTGCTATCTGCATCTGTAAGCTCCTCATGCTGATGTTAATGTATGGCTGCGCTCGTGTTGTCAGCCTTAATAATTCATGTGGACTATAAGGGAAATAAGGGCTTCCAGCTGAGGTGCCACAGAGTACATCATGCCTGGTTTGGACAGACTGTAGGTTTTAGCAAAACATGACGGCAACAGAATACAAAAATAATGTCTCTGTTGATCTTCAGGGTGTGTGGATGCATAGAGGACGGTAGACGTAGCTGCATGTTTCAGCAGAAAAACCAAATCTCAGTACGTTCTGATGTCATTTCTGTGTGCGAGTTGTCGCCATTCAAACAGCTTCATGCTGATTTTTGGGTCTGCCCGCGTGGGAGATTCCCTCCTGCGGTTTTCAGCGACAAAACAAATTTAGTTTCTCGAACGCTGTTTGAGGAGCACAAACGCTGGTTTGTCATCAGTAAAATAAAGGTCGGCGTTTACATTCAGCTCAGGCTTTTAAAGCTAAACTGTCATTCTCATTTTAGTTTTTTTCCCTTTTCAGTTTGCATTCAAACCGCCGCTTGGCACAAACACTGAACCGTTCACGTGTGATCACGTCGCACGCTGTGATGTTGATTGGCAGCCAACGATCAGCAGTCAGCACGCTGTAGCGTCACATGTGCGGCATCCGACTTTCCCATTGGCTCTTGAGGAAAGCAGCATGCGTCTCAAGTGGAAGCTGACAGCTTTACTCTCTTAGTCAAACACAGCAGTGTCAGTGTCAGTGATGGTAGCCAGAATTGACCATTTCCAGAAACAACAAGAGGTCAGATTTGGCGGTAATTTGTACATTTCAGCTTTTTTAAGCAAAGACTTCCAACAGGTACTCAAGAAGTGAAACATAGCTGCAACTTTAGCACCTGAGGCGGCTCCGCGATGGTGATTTTCTCTTTTTTAAGGAATGATAGATGAACCCATAGACCGCCAAGGAGTCGTGTGGGTGGGGGGCCTGTGGTGGTGCACGACAGTGTTTTCTCGGAGTGCAGCTGAAAGGTGTCGCTTTGTGAAAAATGCTGTCCGACAGTACGCGCCTCATACCTCACTCTGCTGCTCTGCTCTATCTGCCGCCTTCACCTCGGCAACGCTCAACCAGCACGACGTAACACGCTCTTCATCAGCGAGGTCGGTCGTGGGCTGTGATGGAGCTCCATTTCTCTGTCGCTATTTAGTTGAGGGATTCAGTGTGGGCGCCCCTTCATACACTTTCAAGTAGCGCTTCATTGACATTTGGTCCAGAGAGGATTTATGGGGAGGGGGTCTGCTGTTCAGAGCGGGTCTGGAAGATTTAAAACCGGGAGATGACGATATAAAACAAATAGGGGTCAGGGCAGGTTAAAACCAGGTCACGCGCATGTGTGTGAAGTGGATTAGAGAGTGTGGGCGCGGGGGGGTGGTAGCTGATAGTAATGTGTGTGTGACTGTGTGCATAGAGGGAAGCTGAGCTCGTAGGCATGTGTGAAAAAGCCGATTTAATTTTTAAGCACTTTTTTTTTGCTCAAATTGAAGGTGAACTAAAGAAAAGCAGTGCGATGATGTCACCGACAGCTTGACCCGCTGGGAGCTCGAACAGGACTCTGCTGATGCTTTGAGTTAACTGGGAGCATCTTAGAGAATCTGCCCGGCCGGTGGGCATGCAGATGCGAGCTCCTCGGTCAGGGCAGATGGAAGAGGAGGGTAAGGGCGCCGGGACGGAGGGGGACGGCAGTGACTTGCAGAATGAAAACAGCGTGTGAAGATAAACAGATATCTATCAGTGAATGTCTGCAAGTTTGCTTTTTGTGCGCGCAGCTTGCTCGTCTCCGCCTGGCCGCTTTATCGTGTGGCTGCACATTGCTGCTGTGCGTGGAGAGCATTGGTGCATGTTTTAGAGACAACAGAGGGGAGTGATAGTAGGGGAGCAAGAAAGGGACCCCCTCCTCCACCTGAACTCCATTTACCAACAACCCGAGAGGCCCCCAGGCTCCGGCCCTCCATCTTTATTTTTCCACAGTTTCCTCTGTGGCTCTCTCCGTCTGCACGCCCGCCTGCCCTGCCGTGCGTGGCGGCTGGCTGTGTTTGTCATGGCTGGATGTGAGCTTGGCAGCACGGCGTGCCAGTGTTGTTTTTCTTTTCTGGACGCTGCAGGGGAAAAAGGGGAGCAAGGGACGTGATTGGGGGGGAGAAGAAAGATGGGATTGCAGGAGACCTGAGGACACGGTGTGCGCCACGACGTGCAGGCCACAGGCAACAATGGCATTACAAGTATTGGCATCATGGTATGATAGCATTAGTAGATTAGCATTATTTCATAAAGTGTGTGGCCGTGCAGGGCTTGTAAGTCTCACTATGAGCATACAGCCGGGATGCTCAGTGATACAGTGGCAGGATTTGAGATTTTCCTTGTGAGGACAGCGAAGTGCTAATGTGGCTAATGTGGCGTTGACCTTCCCATCATCTTAACTTTCTTCAGGCTGTGAACTTGGACACCCATCTCGATGTCTATGTCCTTATTGGTAGGACATGAAACGATTAGAAAAGTGAGGAAACATTTCATGTCACTTGTTTCGTGATGACAACAATTAGAGCATCATGAAGATGTCATAATGTGAGTGCAGAGTGGATTTTGTCTGTTCTCAAGAGCATGGATTAACCTCCAAAGTGTTTGGATATGAAATGTTCTGATGATGTTCCCGCTTTGTGGCGGCCATGGCTCCAGAGGTAGCGGTAGAGTGGGTCATCTACTCATCGGAGGGTCCTGGTTTGCTGCCCACCCCCTGCTGTCCACATGGCAAAGTGTCCTTGAGCAAGACTGAGCCCCCGGTTGCTCCCCAGACACTGCGGATGCACAAGCCAGGTTACTCCTAATTGCTGGTCCAAAACCCTGATAAATGGGGAGGATTTCATCAGGGGGGGCATCCAGTGTGTGAAATCCAACATGCGAGTCTCCATGCTGGGTTTGGCGGGGGCCGTTCGCAGCTGCAGAGGGAAAAAAACAAAACAAACCTCAATAAATCAGTTGTAGAGATGCTTGTTAAGCAACACCAGCAGGTTTTCTGGCCCAAGGTTGAGATCCAGGAAGTTTATTGGCTTCTAAACTGCACGTTGCAGCCATGTTGGCTAAAGCTATGAACACAGGACACACTGCGCACGCAGTTACAGCATACATCCGGCCATGACATTGCTCGGTTTGGACTCGAATATCTGATACGAGTCAGAGGGTAAATGATGACGTTAAACGTGTCTGAGAGCGATCTGGTAGCTTGAGCTGACCAAGGGCAGTGATATGATCAGAGACGACTGCAATCTACAAGAGCTGGTTAAATATGTGATAAGTCATTTCACAGTTGGTTAGACTCCAGTTTGTTCCTGACTCAAAGCCACTGAGTCACAACTTGGCCAATCGTCGATGCAGTATGAGGAGGATTAGCAAACCTGGCAATGATCTGTGCAGTGTGGGAGCATATGTACTCTGCCCACTGGGAAAATACGAGTTAGTCATGTTGAATTCATGTGTTTGTTGAACACGCTTTGCTTTTCTTTGGGATGTAAAGTCTGCGTTTGTGGTCAGAAACTGAAGCAACTGCCAAAGTGTGAATGACGGGAATGAAAATGTGGTGCATAGTAGGTTTTGTTTGAGCAGATTACGACGGCACCCTGGATTTGACTTGGATGTGACTCACCGCAGCCTTGAAGGGGAACGAATTCAGTCCTGACACAATAAAACAATAAGACCTGACTAGGCTGGCCTTGCCTGGCCACGCATTTGAATATTTCACTGTAAGGCCGCGGTGGGACCGACATTGCGCTCATTTGCATGAGGCCACTTTGTTAAAGCAGGATGTGAAGAGAAGCCCGGCAAGAAACAAAAAACCTGGCTCAGTTTCTGCCGTAACACAATCCAACATCATCTGGTAACGTGGAGCATCTTAGCGGGAAAGTAGTGAATCCATTACACGTCTGTTCAGGCTCAGGTTTCCTGTCCTGCACGTGAAGGTGCACGTCTGAAACGCACCTTCAGTCCAAAACTCTGGACTGCATGTGGTTGAAATGCTCGGTAGAGCGAGGACGTTTGTGATGAACGTAAATAGACATCTCCCCTTTCAGATGTCATTACAACATGCTTTGTAGTCGGCTTATCTAAACAGGATTACACTTCTCCAAATGTAGATGTAACAATGGAGACGGAGGCGAGGGATCGAGGGCGGAGTGACAGAGGGATGGAAGAAAACCAAAGCGAGGGGGGGAACTCTGGGCATCCGTCCACGAACTAGCGCTGCACATGCCTTCCCCTGAGTGGAAAGCACGCACACACACACACACACACACACACACACACACACACACACACACACACACACACACACACACACACACACAATGGCATTGCCTGAGGCGACGCCTGGCTGGCTTAGGCCCCCGACTCTGTGCTTCCTCATTCTATATGCTGTTTCTTTTCCCTTTCACCTGTCACATCCGCTTTCTCTTCCTCTCTGTCTCCATCTCTATCGGACTCTGTCGCAGCCTCTTTCTGTCTTTTGACCCCGTTTGCCTCCTCCTCCCTTCATATTTCTTTCTCTTTACAGGCCTCCCTTTTGTTTCATCGATTCACTCGTTTTCATCCCTCTCTCCGGCTCCACCTCATTCTCCCTCCCTTTCGTGTCTGTCATTAATTTTCCCATCCCTCGCGTTTTATCTCTGCCTCCCCGTCTGCCGTCCTGTCTGGCCGTCGCTCTCCGTCTCCCCTTTGCTTCTTTCATTTTCACCCTTCCTCTCTTTGTTTGCCTCATTCTCATTCCGTCTCTCCCCCTCGCACCTCGCCGTCATCTCAATCATTAATTCTCTCGTCTTCAGCTCTCTCCGTCTCTCTCTCTCTCTTCTGTCTTTGCCTCGGCCTGTCTGTCTGCTGCTAGCTCGCCTTGCAGCAGTTTGTCAGTGATTTCATTAATTCATCATCATCACCAGTCGGAGTCTTGCACAGCGACGACTTTACATAAATCTTTCTTCCATTTTCTCTGTCTCTCTTTATGTCTTGGCCTTTATGTGAATTATGATGTGTTGAATTAGGAGAAAATGAGGAAACAAAATCAGCACTGCAACGCCAATTTGGTTTGTGCAAATTTAGTGGTGGAAATGCCGTTGTCACATCATGAAGTTCAATGCTTTTTTGATTTTGTCTCCAGCTTTGGTGCTCGACGCTCATCGGCGCGGCGTACTTCACCTGTCAATCAAACCGCGGGCGCCGCGGTGGCATCTCGATCCTCTGATTTTGTTGATGCGGAAGTTTGACTTTCTGTGGGCGGAGCACTTTTCTGTGCTCATTCATGGTGACTGTGATGCTCGTGCCAACAAGATGTTGTTGTCTTCACTCCAAACAAACCGGGAATGTGAAGCACGTCGTCCCCTGGATGTTTAACGAACGTATATTACATGAAGATATCAGAGTACGGCTTTATTAATGGCACAAACGCTCAAACTTCATGACTCTAAAGACCTAAAACATCCGCCTGAACCTTTGAAGAGTGTCCCACATACTGTACTTTCCCTCCCGTTTCTAACGAGCCACTGTTTAAGTGTCAGTTCGTTTCCAAGTGGATTTCTTTTTGTTGTCGTCTCCGGATGAAAGCGTGAAATATGGCCAACATTAGCTGACATTAAAGAACAATAACAGCTTGTCCAATATTTCTCAGTTCAAAGTTTAGTTTTAGACATGCGGGAAACTGATGCAGCTAATCTGCATTTTATTTTGTGCAACATTTCAAAAGGTTTCATGAAGTTAACTCGTCACCAGAGTGAAAACAGAGCTGTGTCTCCGTCTGCTCTTAGATTTACTGGCTTACCCTCCTTCTATCCATCTTTTCCTCTCTTACCTATTTTCTCTTTTGTCTCTCTCATTTATCTTCCTCTGTGCGCATTGTTCTTTTCCTCTCTCCAGTCTTTTTTTTACCTTTGCCACTCTGTTTTTCGCCATCCCTCTTTCTCCTTCTCAGTCTGTCTGTGCGAGGAAATAGAGGAGGAAAGAGGACATTAACAGGTGGAGACGATGAGTGTGGCATCATGGTGGGAGAGGAAAGAGACGGAGGGGAAAAGAGTAAGAAATGGGCCAAATTCAAGAGTGCAGAGAGGGATTTAAATGCGAGGTGCGACACGTGGCGTGAGCTCTGACTCTCCCTCGATTTAACAGCCACTTAAATGGACGCTGCCTGGGCAGAAGGGGAGAAGGGTTGAGATGGAAGTTGACAAACATGGTGAAATCTTTTGGTTGTCAGACCTGAACAGTCCTCGATCGCGCTGACGCCTGCGTGCATGTCGACTGATGCGTCGCAGCCGTGTGCGTTCTGCGTGTGTTCAAGTCAGGTGGTCGGTCCGCCGCTTTGGTCCTCAATGAATATCTCAACAACTGTTTATGAACAGATGGTGTTCGGATGCTGTGTCGTAACGATTGCGATCACCCCCTGACATTTTGAGTGAACTGTTGTCCTCTTCATCCTGAATTTTGTGTGTTCGATTCTTTGATTCATGACCAAAACTAATGACATGTCCAGTAGCCTCAGCTGAAATCGTGCTTGATGCTCGCACAGTGAACTAAGATTAACATTAAAATTGCTAAACATCAGCCTGTTAAATGCTATTGTGAGAAAGTTAGCATGCTGATGTTAGCGTTTAGCTCAAAGTACCGGCTTAAAGCTGCTAATGTAGCCTGGTATAGTTACTCTGGAGTCCTGCTGACGACAGAGGAGAAAGACGTGTTTTTTGTTTTGCTGCATTCTCAAAACACGAGAGGCCGTCGATGCACAATTTGATGCGCTTCAGAACTGATATTTTCACCACAGATGGCACAGATTGCTACCACGTTATTATCAGAGCCATCTCGCTCAGTGTGACATGCGGTGAACCTGCAAGATTGCTGTTATTGCACAGTGTGTTCACGCCCCCGAGAAAGAGATTTACTTCACATTTCGAGCAAAAGTATTGCCCGGCGATTACTCGTGATTCCAGCGAACAAACAGCAAACAAAAGACGCCATATTTAAAAGAGACAGAGGGAGTGAAAGAGAGGAGGGCAACGGGAGGAGGGAGGATGAGCACGGTGGCTGCTTTCAGGCTCACAGGAGCGATTTTCTCCCTCAATAGGAGTACTTAAGGCTCCATGGATTATTAATGGCCTATCTCTGAGGAGCCACCCCCTCCTTCGTCCTCCTCTTTCTCCTCATGTCACTGTGCTCCCTTTTTCTCTTCACTCCCTCCGTCCACTCTTTAGTCTCTTCCCTCCCTCCCCTAGCTACACCTCCCTTACCCTCCATGTGTGTTCATCCATCTCTCCTCCTCCTCATTGTCTCACTCCCAGGTTAATTTTTGCCCCCCCATCCCCGCTCGTCCACCCTCCGCTCCCCATCCTCCCTCGCTCTTTACCTGCCGCCGCCTCCCGACTTCATCTGTTTTTCACTTACTCTCCCTCTTTTCAATCTCTGCTTCCATCTCGACTTCATCGCCTCTCACTTCAGTTCATTCCAGCCTCAGTTCATCTTTTTATCTCTCTTCGTGGCCTCTTTTCAATACCTGCCTCCATCTAATCTTCATGCCCGGCTCCTTACTCTCCCCCTTCTTTTGCTGCCACTTCTGAGCTCGTCTTCGTCCCTCCCCACCCCACGTTTCTTTCATGTCGCTACATTTCAGTTTTCTTTTGTGCATTTGTTCATCTGTCACGCTCCTCGTGGATTTTGGGGAAACTTGGCTTAAATGAAGCACCGTACAGAGTCAGCGCTGTCCGTCTGTGAGCTTCACGCTGCAAATCCAGGTGCGGACGAGTTGACAATTTGACACCGAGCAGCTCAGACGGAGTTCACGGCGTCGTCGTCTGTCGGTGATGAGGGCGTGTCCGGCGACTTTCCGCTGACTCCCCCTCCTTCCATTTTCAACCTCTCTCTGAAAGAGGACACTTGTTTTCCTCTCAGCGCTGCTCAGTTCCCCTCTCAGAGCTTCACCTGATCCACCCTTCCTGCTCTCTTCCTCTATCTCCCTTCCTTTTTGTGTGTGTGTGCCATTTGTAAAAGGCCGTAATGGTGCTCTTTACCGCACTGTTATGAATTGTTAATGACAAACGGTTTTAACCTCGACTCTGCTGAAGCGCCACTGAAATCACACATAAGTAATAATCAGGTTGGTGCAGCGTCTTCCAGCAGGCTGCTCTGTTTATGTTGCAGCTCTCTGCTCGTTAATGCAGCTTGTGTTTTCTGCATGTTGTGTTGATTTACAATGTTCCACTTAAAGATCACCTTCAGACATGTTTGAGACAATACTCCGCTTGGAATAATAATTATCTCGGCCAGAGGTAAGCCTGGAGGGGATTATGCGTTTGGCTGCTGTGTGTGCTGCTGCACCCGTCAGCCCAGTGTTTCTGTGCACATTTCGGAGTGTGAGGACGTCTCCTGGTCGCGATGATTCCTGATCTTTGAAAATATTTTCTGCTTCAGACCACCATTGCCTGCTGACTCCTCTTAACTGGGGCTGCAAGCGATCAACAACTGCTTCAGCCTGGAGTCTTGTTTCTGCTTGCATCAGCGATACTCGGCGGTCACATTATCGTTGGCGGATTCTTTGGTTGCAGTTTTCACTTTGAAATTGACATTTTACATCGCCGGTGTTTTTGAACCTCTCTGCCCTTCAGAGAGCGACTCTCATGCATACATGCTGGACTCGCAGCCTCCCCTGCACTCCCTGTTCCCCACCCACATGCCCCCAGACCAGCGATGTGTGGATCGGTTCTGATGCCATCTCAATCATAAACCATCCACCTGCCACCCGCCCAAAACAAATTATTTTTTCTGATTTACTGTAGAGACCTACAACCGCACGGACATTTCACTCCACCTCTGCCTCTGCAGGCTGCAATACCTTCAAGTTTTCAGGTGATTTCTTTGTAATGTGCTGGCTGATGTACGAGTGTTTTCTTAGAGATCGAGGCTGCTTTCAGTGCCTTTAAGCGTTTCTATGCGCAGTCATGTCATTGCAGCAAATATGAGACATCCAAGCAGGAAACTAAAAATTTCCTTATAAACGTCTTCAGAGCTTCTGAAATGCATCTTTTCAGACGGCTCTGATGGAGCTCAGGATTTCACTGTGTGATCCTGGTCTGTGTGTGTGACCTTATGAATGTGTAGAGGAACACGGGACGTTAATTAACACCAGATTCTCAACGATCCTTTCGGCGTGTCTTGCTGCTGCGCACCCAAATGCAACCCATCCGCTGTTAATCAGAAAGTTAATTTTTATGTCGGTGCCCATAGATATGACCGCGATCCGCAAGAAACTATGAGTATGCAAACATTTTTCATTTATAAAAATCTTGCATGTGCACTTTCCTCTTTCAGCAAATTCATTTGAAAATATCCTTTGAAACCCGCATGCATCATCCATGCGGGAGCTGTGTTACGCCGGCATCCTACTGCTCACTGTCAGCTTGTTAATGGCCTGATGTCTGGCGTCAGGGCTGAAAATGAGCTTTGGGATCAATCACGATCACCTAATTTGAAATAATGACCATCAAAGAAGACATAAACCTCATGCAGTCTGCTTCTGGCATTAATTGTCTCAAGTTAGTTTAAAACCTGGCTGTCAGATGGCTTTCAGAGCCGGCAGACGCTCGTGGCTGAACCGTCTTTGTTGCACTGTTTTGTATTTCTGTGCCTCGTTATTACTCTCGTTATAGATTAATCTGCTGATTATTTTGGGATTAATTGTTTTGTCTGTAACATTTTAGGAAATGTTGAAAATTACATCTCAGTATCTCAGAGCCCCGGGCGACTTCTTCAGATGTTTTGTTTTCGTCCGACCGACAGTCCGAAATCCCGAAGATATTCAATTTACAGAGATTAAAAACAAAGACGAGCGGCACAAAGACGAAGCTGAAACCAGCAGGTGTTTGGCATTTTTAGCGGTGAATTATTCAAACAAATGATTGATTATCAGAATTGCAGCCCTTTCATTTTCTCTGTCAGCTTATCATCTCAGGTCTAATTGCATGGAAGTCCTTTGTGGTTTATCTGCTCTACCCCTGCAAACAACGCAGCACAGATACTGAAATGCTAAATAACAAGTGACTGAAAGCATAAATCTTCATATGCTCAATCGTAGCTGTCCTTCGCTTTTACTGTGACTCTTTGTGAAGCCATCATTGGGTTTGCCAGTAAAGAGGCAAATTGGGGCTTCTGGTCTCTCTCTCTCTCCCAGTCCAATTTTCCACCATTGCCTCTCTCTCGCTCCCAGCTCGCTCGGTCCATTTTGTCATTTTACCAACATTTTCTCTTTCTCCTCCTCTCCCTCGCTCTCTCTCCATCTCCCTCAGTGGCTCAGCTTGTCAGTCCATTTTGCTTGTTTTCTCTAAGCCTTCCCCTCTTTAGCAGAGATGCTCTTAAGCTCCTTGTTTTCCTCCTCCTCTCTGCCTCGCTCTCCATCTGAGCAAATTGCTTTGGACGATGCATCCAGGTTGGAGTGGCCTAGTTTCTTCTCCCCCCTCTCTCCCCCTCTCCTCCGGTGTCCTTTCTTCCTCTGCCCATCTCTGCATTTATTTATTCAGATGAGAAGACAAGGACGAGGCGAGAATGAGAGAGGAAACGAGGGAAGGGTCAAGCGAGAGGAGGAGGGTGAGATTAAGACAAATAAGAGGATAAGGGGAGGGAAAATAGTCTTAAAGGACTAAAAATTGAGTTTCTGTCAATATGCCTGGCCGCCTGCGAAAAGAGGATTGGTAGCAGTTTCATCTCTGTGTCCAGCAAGCAGCAGCACTGCTGAGCTCCACAAAGTGGGCGTCTGCTGTCCACTATATGATGAATTATACCTCACACTGACTAAGAGGTGTTTGGTTTGTCTTTCTGGAATATAAAGAAGAGTCAAAAGGCCAGTTGGGCATTTTATGACATGTGCTTTCACTTCCTTGCCAAGAATTACATGAGATCCACACCACTCTAATATTGACCAATTAAACATGAAGCTACAGCCAGGAGATGGTTAGCTTAGCGTAGAAGACAGGAAGTGGAAGTGGAAGTGGAAGATATGACATATTCCAGTACACAGCGAGCGTCAGAGCTGCTGGAAGCCAGGTATTTCTTATCTTTGAGGTGAGCCAGGCTAGCAGCTTATCCCTGCTTTTGGTCTCGATGCTAAGCTAAGCTAACGTCCCCTGCTTGTATTTGGCACACAGACATGAAAACGTTGTCTTTCTTCTCATGTTAGTTGGCATGAAAGTGAAAAAACGTGTATCCTAAAACAGGCATGTCAGACCTCTTCCACAGAGGGCCGTGTGGCTGCAGGTTTTTCCTCCAGCCAATCAAGAGCACGCAGTCTGACCAATCAGCTGTCTGAAGACTGAGATCAGCTGATGAAATGAGTCATGTCTGGTGTGCTGCTGCTTGGCTGGAAAGAAAACCTTCAGCCACTCGGCCCTTTGTGGAACAGGTCTGACGTATGCGTCCTAGAACGTTGAACCAAGCCTTGAAGTTCCTGGAGCAACACCTCAGATGATGCATGTTTTGGTCAAATCCTGCATGTTTTGGTCATGACCTCACTTCCTGTGGCATTTTCCTCTTTGCCACCTGGTTAGGATGTGACTTTAATGCAAAGAGAGGGGAAATGTTTTCGAGCAGGAATGCAAATCTAACAGTTTTCTACTGTCATTTCATTTTGGGTACTTCATAAATTAAAAATAGCAGCAGATAAATCTCTCAGCAACACTCAGCATGCTACTGTTGAATTTCTTTTTTCAGCCGCGCTGAGAAAATATCACCCACAGTAAAAAGATCAAGCGAAACACAGCTCGGCCAAGTTTTGGTGTAGAGCAGGAGATTCCACCTCCAGCATGTTGAAACAGCTTACGTGTTGATCTGAACACATGATGAGTGAGCGGGGGACGAGAGCAGGCATCATCACACCCACCACCTTAACAGCTGCAGCTTTGGACACGAGACAAAGGTCGTGCGCTGTGCTGAAAGACTTGCGGAGACAATGGAGCGAAGCTGCGATGAATCAGGCACGAGAGAAGTAAGAGATGCTCTGTATGAGACTCATCATGCGGTGATTTGTGCAATTTGTTATGATTGCTTTTAATTTGAAAGCTGTTTGACTTGCATGTGTCAGTCACACGCTCTGGTCTGTAGTCTCCTGGTTGTAGTGTGACTTTTGTCCTCGTCCTATCACAACAAATGCATGAAGGTGCACAAACTTCAAGTCAAGCGTTACGAGTCACAGACCTTTCTGCTGCACATTAGTAGTAAGCGATGTAAAACCTTAACCTTACACAAGTGTACAGTATCTGGGGCACCTGTGATTTCAGTGAATTTCATTATCCCCTGTGAATGTGTTTAATGAAATGCAGAGGTTGGAGGGTAATTCATTAACGCTGCACCAGGCAAGGTTTTTATGTAAAGAAGCATTCTGCTTATCAGTCTAAATCCCAAATTGGGGCCGTGACAGAGAATAGCATCCCATCACCGCTAATTGGGGTGCAGCAGATTCAGACAGTGAAAGCATAAGGAGAGACAGTGAGTGTTAAAAATGGAGCCCGTTAGTTAAATGAAAAGACGAGGTTTGAAAGAGCGAGAGGGGATCGGGGTGAGTTCAGCGGATGAGAGGGGGGAGGCGATTTGGCAGATTAGCAGAGACGGAGATCTGCTGTCTGGAGCCGATGAAGGTGAACGATTCTGTCATGCCATTAATGTTTAGAGGAGTCAGCACTCACACCGCGGGACTACAAAGAGTTAAACAGATTATTGTAGGTATTAGCTACACAGCACTGTGCGGGCAGAGCTTGTGTTCATTCAGCAGTGAAAGGCCACCTCAGCAGGAAAATGTTCAGGGAGAGGGAGCGAGTACGGCAGCTCCTTATTGCAGAAACAAAAACTGGAGAGAATAATGGAGGTCTGCTGTGTGCAATCGGTGCATTTATCATTACACAACCTGCTGCTAACTGGGAGCAGAACAAGCACAAAGCTGGACCAGAGCCCCAAAATTAAGCCAGACGACTGCTGCAACAATAACACTCTGCAGCAGAGTGGAAAACTAAAAGAAAGGGGGGGGAACCACGACAAGTGATCTTTATTTCTGAAAGTACAAAGCCGGCCTCTGCAGATTTTAGTCTAACTTCCAACAGCAAATATGAAACCAGCTTTGAGTTTGGATTGTCACTTTCGATTCTGCAGCAAACGTGATGGAAAAACCCTCCGGAGTTTGTGTGAACTGTGCGTTTCTGTCGTCAGATTTTCAGTCTGCGGGGTGCTGCTCTAAAGTGGATTTGCACTTGTGGGGAAAATTTGAGAGTCGTTGTCGAACTGAACTCCAAAGTTTTCCCATGATTGTGTTATTCAAATTACGTGGCAGACCATGGCAGGAACGGATTGGATTTTCCTCATTGGCAGAGTCCTCTCGCTGAGATGTACCAAAGTATTTGAGTCCCGCTAATTGTCTGGACTCTGTCGCGGGGCCAAACCGAGCTTAATTATGAGCATGAGGGACTGTCCAATGGACCGCTCTGGTTATAGCCTGCATCACCTAAACAGAAACACAAAACATAGCAGGGCTGTCTCTCCCCAAGTTAAAAATCTGCTTAAACGTGCTCAGCTGCGAGGGCCGCATTCATCCCATCCTTGGAAAAAATAATGAGGAAAACGAAGGCAGCGGCGTGAAAGGAAGTTCCTCAACACACCGTCCTCACTCGTTATCGCTCTTGTCCTCTCAAACATCATTCCTGTGGTGATTTTGTGAATCCTGTTGCCAGAGAAAATAGCGGGTCAGTGGGGTGAGGGTTTAAAAAACACACATTGTGCTGCGAACACTTTGATGTGGCCCAGGCTCCAGCTAATTCCCCCCCAGCCTGCCGTGGGCTCGAGGCCATTGCATTATACAGTGCGCTCTGTGCTCTGCCAGACTACGAAAGACCCCATTTCATGAGCTTTTTCCTCGTCAATCTATCCTGGCCAGAGGCTGCTGCAGTGTTATGTTAGTGACCTTGGGGTCCATTTGCATTGGCATGGATTAAAGACTGCCTCCAGCTGCCTCATCGCTCCATAAATATTTCAAAGCTTCACTCAAAAGTGTCTTTTTGTAAAAGCGATGTCTGATTATCTCTACCTCGCCTGATTCCAGTTAACCAAGGGCACACGACAACGCATGTTATCCAGCCGTGGGTGTTTGCATGCAAGGCCTGTCTGAAAAGGTTCAGATTGTTTGCGAGGTAGCCGGAGGGTTCGAAGATGGCACTAAACCAGTGGCTCGAAACATTTTTCCCCTCAGGGCCTCAGAAACCCAGATCACAAATGATCAAATCTGCATGCGTGGCTCACGGATTATTTTGTGTTTTTAGTTCAGTTTTTCTTAGCTTGATCCTCATTAAATTCAGAAAAAGTCAATGTGCATTTTGCTCCCGTTTTTAATCAAATACGAGTTCAAACTTTACATCAGAAACTTTTCTGTCCCAATCTGACGTCTGAAAGTCAGTCAGTTTTTGAGTCATTAACGCCGCAGACTGGTATTTTTTGGGATGCTCTGATGTTTATTGGATAAAATAATGCAGTATTTGCAGCTTAAATCTCAAAATCTCAGCTCTGGTAGATTCAGTCGCCTTTCCTCAGTGTTTCCTCTACCCTGCATGCTTGGTGTTAACTCAGTTTGTGTGATTATCTTCTTTGGGCTACAGCGTGAGATCAGGCGCACTCATCTCCGGACCATCATTTCTGAAACTCTGCGGCGTCCTTGCCGATTAAGCGTCAGCTCCAAATAAACAGCCGGGATATTTATTCTTGAAGCGGTGAGACGGACTCGCTCTGCAGTGATACATATACCTATAGCTGTTTATGCCAGCTCACTTTGAGTTAGCAGAGAGGGTTTAGAGAGCGGCTGGTTGGCTCCCTAATAGGAGTGACTCAAGCTCAGTGGACTGCAGATGCATGCTGGGACTCAGCCTCAAGAGAAGGAGCAACACATTAAAGTCTGAGAGGGGGGCAGCTATGTGTTTATGCTACTCCCACTTGGAGGGGTAATTTTTTAACTGCTGCTGGCTAACTATGATGATTGATTAATGACTCTAAGATGATGAATCCTTCATTGAAATTAGCTCTAAATCTCTCAGAATGGAGCCATTCAGGTCGCGTCTGAAAGGGTCTTTTTCCACTTTCTGGGATTTTAAAACAAACAGGATCCAGATAAAAATGTGAGCTTTTCTGAATCTCCTGCTCTCAAACAAATTGTGACGTATCTAGAGGCGCAGCACACGATCTGATACAAAAACAGTATGTTTGTAAGGACACCGAACGCTGCAGTTAACAGCCGATCACATGAGGATTTGCTATTTGCTATTTGTCCCTGAGGAGGAAGAACCCTTGTTACCCCTCTGAATTTGATGTTTTCAACTGGGGACGCCCTTGTAAATGCTTTGTAAGTAGCATTAGCCGCTAACACCAGCGTTACCTGCCTCGTGTCGAACGCTCGTCCTGCTGACTTATACTGTCAGTGCACATGCTGCCTTTTAAATGAGTAAGGGGGAATGTATTTTGCCGCTGCATGCTTTGAAGGCTGAGAAACTGATGTAAAGATTACCGCCAGGGTTGGTCCATTTTCGCAGCGTGGGACTTCTGTGAATGGCCTGAAGCAGCGGTGAGCGAGCGGTGAGCTACAGGCTTGCATCAGTTAGTCTTTACGCTCCTACCCAGCAAGTACCTCAAGTAGTATTACATTAAGTTTAACATTAAGCGCTGGATTCAAACTTGTAGCTCTTTTTTCCTCTTTTGCAGTCAGTTTCTGAGGGGAAATATCTCTGCTTGAAACCAGCCGAACAGATGTTCCTGCAGCTGGAAATCAGACGTTCTCTTAAGCAGAAGACCCTGTTCATTTTTCTGCTTCCACCTCTTCAGTCATGTCGACTGCGAGTGTCAGTTTGCTTTTTAAGCAGCAGACATCCTGCTTTTTCATTCAGACTCTGGGTTTTGAGTGCACGGTGGCCCCCACGAAGCCCCTCGTGACCCTGAAGAAGCGCTCTGACTGCAGACTGAGGGTCTCTTCAGCTGAAAGGGCTCTGACATGAACAAATATGGGCTAATGTGCCGTCTCAACACACAGTGCGCTCCATGGCCATGGCCGCCAATGACCCCGATGCTCATGGACTCGTCTACACACACACACACACACACACACTCATGCTGAGGCTTGTCCCTGCTGATTGTATCATCCAGCCAAGTGGAGGGTTGAATCCAGTCTTTAAGTCAGCCTCACAGGTTGCGAGCGGCTCCTAACCAAACTGCAGTCACATGCTCCTTCACACAGGGAGGCACGGAGGGCGTTTTAATGTTTAAACTGACCCCGTTGTGCTGCTGTATGTGCCATATGGTAAAGCTGGGGCGCATGCATTTTTAACAGTGGTGGCCTCAGGACCAATCAGATCCCTCAGAATGGGTAGATTATTTTAATTTATTCAGAATTTAAAGCGAGAACCAACCGGTGCTCTTATGTAACGGCTCTTCTTTCAGTTCTGTTTAAATGTTGTTGTTTTGGGGTTGTTCCCAGTCGAGGAATAACGCAGATGCTGACATTCACAATGTGTAGTTCTTGTCTGTATGTCAGCAGCAGAGGAGTAATGCTCACACACGTTTTCAGCCTTAGCCCTCCATGAATGAGGTGAATGACCCAGACGACAGGTGTTAACAGTCACCTGGTCCAATCGCAAAAATCATTAAAAACACATGAAATTATACTCCTTAAATATAACGTTGTGCTGTTAATCATTTAAAACAAATGCGTCGCAGCCGTCACTCAGCTGTTGGCAGCTGTTGGTGTCGCTGCTCCTCCTGAATTTCGGAGGCGCGTTCAGGCACATTCTCTCGTTTCTGGGAAATGTAGGAATGTACCTGCAGAGGTAAAAGTTTACGAGGCAGGACGAGAGGAAGCAACGTTATCATTAGAGAAAAACTCCCGGAATGCAGTGAACATCGCAGACCGCCCTCGGACTTCGCGTTGTTGTGTGCACGTTCTTAATGAAGCATCACAAGTTAAAGAGGTGTGCAGATAACATGTTTAGGGAAGTGAAAGTTTTGTCTGCGCAGTACAAAGCTGCTACAAAATCCTGTTTACTGCTACATTTGTGCTCTGCCTAAAAGAGAGCTCAATTCTGACTCAACACAAAGAAGACACAGTACAAAAGCGCCTGGTTGAAGACGTTCATGTCTGTATTCTCTGTTTTCTGAAAGGCTGTCTGAGGTCACGCACACTGCGTCTGCGCTGAACTCCTCGTTTATCATCAAGGCATCATTTGGGTTATGAGCCACCATCGATATATTTAAACCTGGAGTGCTTTTTCATACCAGCGTTTCATTAAATTACCAAAATGGGAAGGCTCTGCTGGTTGAGGAGTTTCATCTGGAAATGAAATATGCGCCACTTCTAAGCGAATGTGAGTATCGACTCTGCCTTAAAAACAATTAGAAACGCTGTTTCTTTGTTTGAAGGAATCTCAGGTCAGTGTGAAAGCAGGTGAGCCAAACTGAAACATAATTTGAAGAGGAATATTTTGTTCCATTTCAGTGATTCTCAAATGGGAAACGTTCTGCAGGTGTGCCCTAATTCATTCGGTCCCTCTGAAGAGGAGAAGTTAATACTGTAAAAACACATTTTAGTGCTTAGTGTTTAGCTGCTGGAGTTCACTGGTATTTATCTGCTGTCGGCTGGTGACTCCTGCGTTACAGCTCAGGACGTCTCCTGAGAGCTGAGGCCTTTGGGTGAACGGCACTGAGAGCTCAGCCTGAACCATTTTAAACTGAAGCGTTTACGGTCCACGACTGCGTAAAGCAAAGACGCTGTAAAAAAATATACGTGACAACACGAGGTAGCCCTTAGCATCTGTATGAGATCCACTGACTGGATGCAAACCCACCCACAGCAAAATTAGACCCCCAGAGCGCCGTGACGTGATATAAAGAGCAAAGAAGATGTCCACAGTGGTGTGCATCTCCAACACTGAAGGCTTTACCTCTGTGTGAGATGGGAGGGGCGTGACGGAGCATCAGCATTTGAAGCGTCACGTGATCTTTAATTACCTGTCTAAAGAAGCTGCTTGACAGCTGCAGTCTGGTTATGAACAGCACCTGGCTGGAGGTGTTAGCTTTCCTTCCATTTACATGAAAGTAGTTGTCAGTCTTCTTGCACATTCAGGTTGTGCGTTGCAGTAAGTATGACAGTCGGAAATGTGGGAGGCAGAGTATGAAGGACGCTGAGAGGGATTCGGCCCAGCGAGAGGGACTCAGTTCACTCAGAGGGATTCAGTTAAAACTCACTTTTGCAGGTTGATGCCAAATTAAATCCGCTTTCACTGTTTTATTATGCGCAGTTGATTTTAGCAACAGAAGGAGCAGAACTGACAGACAATGAGAGAAGCCATGCGTGGAGTTATGGCGTCGTTTGTGGCCAGTGAAGGGAGCCAAACTCGTTAAAAGAAATGTTTCCAAAACGTGGGGACTTTTCAAACTGCCCTCTGAAGAAAGAAAAAAAGGTCAAATGTGTGAGGTTTCCTCCAGTCTGACAGGATGACTCTGCTCACTTGCAAAATCACAAGTAATTTCTCGCAACAAACACCTCCTAAGAGAAAAGGTCGAGGTGGGAGATTGGGTGCACAAAGCACCAAACTTCAGCTCGTGTTCGTCGTCCGTCTCTCGCCGACAGTCGGCGTCGATTTCTTTACAACAGTCGAGCCAATTTTCCCACCTCTGACCTCAACTTTACCCAAAGCTCAGACAGAGGAGTCGCAGATCAGAAACCATCCCTGACTCATCCTCCATCTTACGGGTCATTTTAGGAGACGCTGACAAACGACGGATTTTTGTGTAACTGTTGTGTGTCTAAATCCCAAATGATGCCGACGATTTAGAAGTCTTTGGCCGACCGTGTTTTCGTGCTGCTTCTCCAAGCTGGGTCGCCGATTCTGACGCACCAGCTGGGAATCTCTTTGTCTCGAATGCAATGAAGCACGAGCAGCTGCGGCGAAAATGCATCAACACGTGTGCGGCGTCTGCCGGGCGATTTGACACCCCGCGGTCGACAGCAGAGCAAAGTGTTTAGTGAGTGAGGAAGCTCTGGCAGACCTCAGACGGCGGAGGAATAACATACTGTGACTGTTCTATTAGGCCAGGTGACTATACTGCACCTCATTAGACACACTGTACGTGCCGAGTGGAGGCTGCTGTGTGCGTGTGTGTGTGTGTGTGTGTGTGTGTGTGTGTGTGTGTGTGTGTGTGTGTGTGTGTGTGTGTGTGTGTGTGTGTGTGTGTGTGTGTGTGTGTGTGTGTGTGTGTGTGTGTGTGTGTGTGTGTGTGTGTGTGTGTGTTGGAGGGGTGGTGAGAAAAAAAGAAAATGAGACCTGGGAAATGAGAAAAAGCACACACACACAGCTCTCTGCCTGAGGACGAGATGGTCTCAATGTATGTAGGTGTCAAGAATATGCTGGGACGCTTTGTTGATCAGTGAGAGGACTGACAGAAAATTCATTGACAATAATTCTGATAATGAATCAATTCATTATTCGTCATCCATCAAGCAAAAATGTCAAGGATTCAGGGTGGATATTAGATCTGTTTTAAGTCATTTTCGATTGAATGTCTTTGAGTTTTGGACTGTTTTTGGGACAAAATATGCAATTTAAAGAGGACACCTTGGACGTCTTGTGTCTTATTTCAATTGATCATTTGAATATTTAAGAGTGAAAATCATCAGCCTTTGTCTTTGCGTGTGTGTTTACAGCTGCAGGGAGTGTCTGTTTATGCATGCATGTGCATACACACACACACACACACGCAAAAAAAAAGACGTGTGTCTACCTGTGCGTTTGTGAAATGTGTCTTTTCCCGTCGTTGTGTTTGTGTGCCACGGCAGCGACAGCAGAGCACACAGGGATGACTGTTGACAAGTAGCTAATTAGCAATCAGAACAAGATGCCTGAGCTGGAAAAGAGATCTTTGTTTCACAGTGATACACACGCACACACACACACACACACACACACACACGCACACACACACACACACACACACACACACACACACACACACACACACACACACTCTCTCTGTCTGTTTTCCCATGTTGCAAAGCGCTTCCTGGGTTCTTTGGGGACCTGCTGTCACTGATGTGGAGTCTGTATTTAGAGTGTCACACTGAGCTGTGGTGAAAGGTTAGGGAACACACACACACACACACACACACACACACACACACACACACACACACACACACACACACACACACACACACACACACACACACACGCACGCACGCACACGCGCATGCTGTGTGTAGGCAGTGATGATGATTGTGATCATGGTTGGCTGATGCAGGAACTGTTTAAAGACGCCTGTCATTGGGTTTCAGCTGTGATAATGACACCCAGGTGCTCGTTCTAATGAGGTGTGAGCGTGTTGTGTGTGTGTGTGTGTGTGTGTGTGTGTGTGTGTGGAAGGGCGAGCGGTGAGGATGATGCTCTGAGCTAAAATTAAACAGCCTTGTCTTAACTGTCCAAACAAAACGTGTTGTTTGTTCAACCGCAATTAGCTGCAATGATCGCATTTAGTTTGGGCGCGATGGCGGTTGGATTGTGCTGTAGAGGAGGCTTTATTTGACATTTTAACGTCAAGAAATCAATGTCTGATTAATTAACAGACGCTGCAGCGATAAGAGGAACCCAATACGACAGAAGCTGAAAAGCCCATCAGTGCACCAGTAGAACTTTCTTACATACAAGTTCTCATCCGCTGCCGGTTTTGTGAAATTCCCCTTTTTTAGATTTTAAAATTAATTGAATTCTGTTCATTGAGACCCTTTAAACAAGCAAGCCCCTAAAACTGAGAGACGTTCAGCTATTTCTGTGTGTCTTAGAACATTTTTAATCTCCAAAATTGAGTTCGTTTTGGAGCAGAACAAAAAAATCAGTAGTTTGGTTAAAGGCAGCACTTGAACTTTTAAAATGTTTACTGTGGTTAAAAGCTGTTCAAAATCTTCCTGCATGTGAAACTCATATTTAAATACAGGTCTCAGCCAGTGGATTTGAGCACAGAAGTTCATTTTTGACCAGTGTGTGAAGCCAAGCTCAAGGCAGCCAATCACGTCCAGCTCCAGAGACGATCCTTGAACTTGTGATCTCCCTTTAACGTTACGTCTGCTGTTAAATGAAAGTGGTGGTTAGAAGCTCCACTGAAAAGCGTCTCATGCTGAGATCAGACTACCTGATTGTTATCTGGATGCTGACAGTGGAAGTATAAGTCATGACGCGTGGCCTGAAGGTCACACCGCCTCTCGCCTCCACAGCGCAGCACAGACCGCCAGCATCACACAGCGCCTCTGTCAGTTCGATTGACAGCTGCTGCACCCGCCTCTCCGATGACACCTGAACTTGTGCGTGATCGTGGAGTAAGACGTGCTGTGATTGGTCGGGGTGTAGACTTTGTCGTCAAAGACAAACAAGTCGTCTAGTCTGATCCCGGCATGAGTCCGATTATTCTGTTAGAAATGTGCAGCGTGGATCTCGGGCAGCTCTCGTTTTACTACAATATCCTGGAAAAGAAGTATGAAAGATTCTCTATCAGCAGATTCGGCCGTAGACATCAAAGTTTCAATCTAGCACTTTAACAATGAGGCCTTTGGAAATAATTTAATTCTCCCTGCCTGCAAATCTCACACCTGAGTGGGTGGAGGTGTAGGCAGCGGCTAAACGTGAGTCAGTACGATCTCAAACTGGCCGCTGCTGGTAGGAGTCAGGACAGCAGCCTCAGGCCCTTTGAACGCCCGTCCGCTCACCCTGAAATGGCTTTTTGCATGAGGGCGTCACTGCTTCGGCTCTCGCTGGAAACTCTGGTTTGAACAAACGACCGCCGCTGTTGTTTTTCTCAAAAGGGCCGCCTCAAAACGCGCAAGTGTGCCGAGGCCAGCGTCGGAAAAGAGGTGAACGTGTCCGCCGCAGCGCGCCCGTTTGTTTGTGCGGCGTTCTCGGATCATAGCAGACGAGTTAGATGAATCTGATTGGCTGAGATGGGAAGAGAATTACAAACAATGTCACATAAAAGCACGGATCGCCATCGCAAGGTCAGCCGACGAGAGGAAGGTTTCACTGCTCTCTGGTTTGATCTTCAAAGCCGTCTTCGGTGTCACTGCCAGGTTTGAAGATTTCAGGGAGTCATCTCGAGTCACAGCCCATTTGCTGCTCCTTAATTTCAGGTTTTTACTGTCTGCTCGTTTTACAGTGGGTGACATAAACGATTGGATACTTCCTTTTATCTGTTTTGTGCTTCTAAAGTCCATTTTCCAGCGTTTACTGCTGTGTCCGCTGACGAAGCCGTGCATGTGACAGTGACGTGTGTTTCTGGGGGATTAGTTCCTGGTCGTCATGTGACCTGAAAACACACAACAGAAGCGAAACTCGCACTGGGGAGGTTAGTTTCCAATGTGCAGAATTAAAGGATAAAACACCAAACGCTCGGTGGCATTTTCCAAGAGACTGCCAGCATGAACTAGACTTTGATTTGACCTTAAAGTTGCCGGCGGCAGAATATTTGGCCACAGAGGGAAAGCTATGACACTCTGAGCTCTTTCTGAGAAGACTGACAGAAATACTCAAAGTCACGAGCGCCGATCAGTTTTATCTTCGGCAGGTTTGAGAGCTGTCACTGTAATGAAAACAGCAGCAGCGCTGAAGGAGGAGTGGATGGGAGACACCGTCTTTGTTCTCTTTTCTGTGTTTGTTGCTGCTTCTGTTGTCAGCGTGTCTCAGGATCTCAGTCACGCCACCAAACAAACTGCTGAACTGGAAACGCAGCTTAAAATGTGAAGTGAAACTACGAGAGTCGGTATTATGGGTACAAGAACGAAGGCTGAGAGGCCCGGAGGAAATGAGAGTAAAGCCTAAATACATCACAGAGGCAGGAGGAAGACTCACGGAAAATATATCCACGGGGCTGGACGTTACCGCGGCTGGAGAGCCGGTTCAGGAGAGTTTCAGGAGGCTTCGCGTTAATGAAACACACGAGCGGTCGCTGAGGAGGAGGAGGAGGCGTGCAGGGGCGGCGTGAGGATGAGGAGAAACCGGGGAATCTGTAGCCTGCAGAGACAAAGTGAGAGAGACGTGAAGTGACAGAAGGAGGAAGAGAGGCAGAGCACACGCCGAAGTCTCAATGAAATGAAAAATGACTGTCCTTTTCACCTTGTTAGCCGCTTCTCCGTGTCAGCGTGCGCACGCTCTCCTGCAATGAAACGTCGCGGGCCGCCGATCCCAACTGGGTGTTTAATAACAAACCAGAGTATGTGACAAACGGTCTAATGGTTCATATAAAAGCTGTGCTTACTTGGAAAATCATGTTTCATGGGACGCTGTGGTTGTTTTCTGGTGGCAGTAATTCAAAAGAAGGCTAATTATCTGATGGTGAAAGTGAGGTTTGGTTCCCATAGCTGGCTCCAGTGTGTTTCTGGTTCCAGTTTGGCAGAACACCCAGATCCGCTAAGCTAAGGCTAACAAGTCTGTCATCAAACACTTTATTTCTTCTTGTGCTTTTTTTTAGGGGGGCTGCATTAAATTGCTGTGAGGATGTGCTGCTTCTCTTTTTAACTCTGGTTTGTGTGACGGTTGCACAAAAGCGATTTAATGGCATGACCTTGAGCTTCAGGGAGTGAGAATGAGCACGTTTTACGTCTTTTAATACTCCAGACGATCATTGATAAAGAAAATAATGTGCAGCAGGCTTCTCCTTTCAAGCTAACGCCGACCGTTCATTTCGCTTGTTGAAATGACAACTGTCAGATGGCAGATTGCATCAGCTGTGGCTAATTAATTCAGTCTGATAGTAAGATGACCGAAGGCGAAGGCCACACTGTCGCTCGGTTGTTGAGTTGACATGCCGTGCGGCTGTTGGTAGAGGAAGAAACGCCGCACATCAACAGAATGATCAGTCTTCTTCACGTCCATTTCAGAAGTCTCGACCTGTTATTAATGTTCTAAACAATTTCGATTTAAGATCTTGAGCGTTTGAAGCAAATAGCTTGAGAAAAATAAGGCGTGAAGTTATTAGGCTACACCTGTCAGACACGTGTTGGATCCGTCACTGCATGCTGGGATCCACTTATCAGTCACTGCTTTACATGCAGGCAAGTAACCCTTTCATAACCAGAATGTCAGCGCACGGCCATGTAAACACCAACAACCCCTTTGAAAAACTGGAATATGCTCATATTCCCGTTTTTAAAAACCTGAATATGACCCCTGGGTTACCCTGGTCATGTATACGCCTGTCGGAATATCTCCATCGAACGGAACATTAATTTGTGTTCTGCGCGTGTTCTATCCGCAAGGAATCTTGGTCTTTTGAGTGCAGGTAGCGTGGATATGGATTCCTATTTCTTCACATTCTCGCCTTCCATGAATGAAGAAAGTGAGACAGAGCGTCAAGTACTGGTGGTGGGTCAGCACCGGCCCCCGGCTGTTCATTATCCGCCGTGCTGCTGCTGCTGCTGTTGTTGTTTTTGGATACAAGAAGAGGAAGCTGAAATGACTCGCATTGCGTCATGATGTTCTCCGTGCGTCGACACGTTGTCCGTGCGTCGCTGTTTTGATCGGGATATCCTAATTGATTACCCGTGTTTGCTCACGCATGTAAACAGGTTATTCTGAATGTTTAAGAAAACGGAATATTGACCATGACCCGAATATTGACTGCATGTAAACGTAGTGAATGCAGTGCCACCAGAAAGTGGTGACAAATATCAGTTGAAGCTCACAGTTTTAGTTAAGTCCAAATGTAGTTTCTTACAAATGTCTCGGGATTCACATTCAGTAAAATACCATCAAATCCCAACGCTCAACTCGGAACTCTGGTGGCTGTCTCGCCAAAAATGAAGTTTCAATTGCAAATACAGTGTGTCAGATAATGCAAGCCAAACATCATTGGAGTGCCATTTCTTGGTAAGTGTATGGAACTGAGCTGTCACCGCGGTGGAGACAGATGTAGAAAGCGAGAGGAGACGTGTGGGCGCAGGAGAGAGGAAGAGGAAGAGGAAGAGTGACGAGCCGAGGCAGGCGGATAGAAGGAAGAACGAGAGGCAAGGAGACGTAGAACGAAGCAACGTGGATGCACGCGGCGGTGCCTTATTATAGGGAGAGAATAGATAAACAGAAGGGTTTGGGGCAAGGAGGTCAGGGCAGTAATGGTGGTAACGGGGGGGGGGGCGGTGGCTGGGGGTGGCAAGATGAGAGAGAGAAATGTCAACAACTTTCCTTAATGAGCCAAAGAGATGGAATTCAGAGAGAGGAAGGCAGCGGTAAATGAGAGGAGTCAGATATTGAGAGAGCGAGGTTGAAACCGTCAGTGTCAAGCCGGAGAGAGAGAGCGAATATGAGACGGGAACCCAAAACTCAGCGAGAGCAAGAGAAAGATTTAAGGTGAGAGCCACGGAAAGGAAAGCTAAAGGATTCTGGGGAAGAAGAAACGGATGCTGATGAGGTCGGAGATTTCTTCCTCGTAATGGGCGTGTGTGTGTTTGCGGCGCGGCGCTGGGTGGGTGCAGGAAGGAAGGAAGAAGACAATAAAACTCTTCAGCTGCCATGTGAGAGAGAGTCACAGCATGCGAGGACTCGTTGCACAACATAATTAAATCTCCATTTCTGCTGTGAAATCGCTCTTTTATATTCATCCCTAAATATTTCTCAAGCACAGGTGGATGTGTGTCCTCGAAAACGTGGCTGTCTCTGCAACCCAAAGCGCCCGATGGCGGCTAATGGCTTCAATTTCAATAATACAGCATAATAGATTTCTTTTTCTTGTCAGCAGTCATTTGGTAATTGTAGTCATTATGCTGTCAGCTGGCCTGCTTTTACCCGGCTCTTTAAAGCGCCATCTCAGCCTGTGCAGGTACAGAAAGCGTGAGAGCAAAGTGACCACGTTGCAGGTGATGTTGCCTTTCGGCCGTCAGAAATCTCTGATTGGTCTTTGACACGAACAATGATTGGATTTCGATTGATTTCGCTGTATTGCTTTTTATTTTCCGCCCCGTCTCTGCTCCAGTTGCGCACGTCTTTCCAAGTTAATGGATTCTTCAAGGATTTGGCTAACGTGGCACCAACAAGCATGATGGCTCAATCCACGCAATCACAACAAGATTTCTCGTATAGAATAAACCTTAAGTGTTTTTGAACGTCTAAAACCTTGATTCTGAAGCCGCAGAAGATGAGTTTGCTTTGTGTATTTGCATAATTGATTTCTGTGCTGAGAGATATTGCCTCAGCTCTTTACTGTCCTGATATAATCAAATGAAATGTAGAGTAAAGTGGGTGATATCGAGCTGCACGTCTTGCTGAAACAGAAATATGCACCGTTATTGTTCGTCGGCCCGAGCATTGTGATACAATATTGGGATTGTATTGTTTGGGGAGGTCTCTGATGAAGTCAGCCAGAGTGAGCTGCACAGGTCTGGGATTGTTTTCTCCCTCAATTCAAGCAATTCAATAACTGTGTTTTCAATTAAATCTGAAAATGACAGAAATAAAGAACAGCATTTGAAAACAAATCCTCAATTATTTGCTGATGAATAACAAATAGATTGTACGTTTTTTTGGATGAATTATTCCTGGACTGTTTACTCCCGTTGGTGCTAGGTTGAAAATGCTGAAGGTTTTTTCATAAGTTATCTAAAAAAAGTCATTTAAGTCCACATGGACAAGAAATCGATCTGGGAACACAGTTCGACGGCAAACCCCATCTGCTGAGAAAGATCATACCATATGATCCATAGCTGTGGAACAGCTGAGATTGTTTTGTCAATGAGAAATATATATAGACTGTGTGGAAGTCTCGCACCAAATTTGGTACAAATCCATCCAGCAGATGTTGAGATATTTCACCGGATAAGTGAAACATTAGAGCTGCTGGTGGTGCCAGAGGAGGAAAGGGCAAATATCGCCAAAGTCACTGGGATTCATCCTCCATGAATATCTGCACCAAATCTTTGGGTTGTTTCACTTAAAGCCAGAAATGTCAGCCTGTTGGTGGCGCTAGAGAAAAGAACGGATCACCAAAGTCAGCGGGGTTCATCCCCACGGTGGCTTGAACATCTGCACCAAATGTCACGGTGGTGCCTCCGATATATTTGGAGATATTTCATTGTGACCAACATGGTGGACTGACTGCCTGACACTGCCATCCGTAAGGCCAAGCAGCCAGAACAGCAGAGGCCGAGATGTTCCACCTACAACCTGAAAGCATGTTTGGGTCCTAAACATCCTTCAGACTCTGCATCCTCAGTTCAAAGCACCGGCTTTCTGTTTCAGTAAAACTGTCTGTGCTGCTAGACAGCCAGCGAGCCATTTAAGAAACTCCGTACACACAAGGCTTTCTCTTCGTGCATTTATGGAGCCATCTTGTAGTCAAACATGACAATTGGTAACTGTAACATACAGAAACATGCAATTGCTGTCTATTGTACATGTGGTGTGCTAAACACAAACACGTAGCTAATACACGTCGGTAACATCGGTAACAGCTAACGGAAACACAATTGGCTTCGCAAACTTACTCAAAATAATAATTCATAACATTTACGGCCTCTATGTAAGTGCTTTGTACACGTAATGCTTACAAAGACGAAAATTTCCCAAGGCTCAAACACCCTAGAGTCAACACAGCGTATTCATGAGGGTTTTACCACCTCGTTTCTGCCGTACTGCTAGCTAGAGAGGAAAAAAAACACCAGAGATTGTCTATGGATGAGATGAGCACCCACTCTGCAGCAACCAAAATGATCCTTTACGTTTCACTCTGATAACTTTTTAATTACAGCCCTTTAACAGTTTATACCATGAAATTAACGTATTTATTTATACATTATGAACTCATTTGTAACTTTTTAACTAATGAACTAATTATTAATGTCTTTGATCCAACAGCATGACACTGTCACAGCATTCACACATTGTGTAAAATTAGTTTTTCCTTACAAACGTGTCAGTTCTGATCGGTTTACTCAGTTTATTGCTCCTCAAGAATGACAGACTGGCTAATGTTAGAATATTCTTTAGAACAAATCCAGCTTTTGTTAATTCATGCATGGGAGCAGATGAATTTGTTTTCAAGTGTGGTGAAGTATGGATTGATTAGATATTGAGTTTTAAATAGCGTACAAGTCCGCGCTTCTCGCAGTAATTACAAAGAGTTTTGGTGGTACAGCCAGCCGTCGACAGGCTGGTCTTTGTTTCTTCCAGGAGAAATGAAGCCTAAAGTGCACACAGGTCAGATGTGTGTACGCACGGCTGACAGATGTGAACCTCGCAGACATCTTCTTCAGCTTCTTCACTGAAGCTGTCTGCTCACATATATGTTGATCCAAAGACGGCGAGCTTCCTCTGAGCGTGTCTCCTCAGCTGTGGACAGCTGTGCGCTCGGAGAATATTAATAGAGTTTCGTCAGAGATACACATCTAATGCGCTCTGCCAGCAGTGTATCAAATTGACGATCAATAAGTTCAAGTTGCACATCACTCTGGGCCTCGCCATATCACAAGTAAAGGAAATAGGATCCGAAAGCGTGTTACTTTCTGAGGTTCTGAAAGCCTCAGTTCATCGTGGAAACCCTCCCATCCAGCGCCTGCAGTGTGGATGTCGATCTCTTACAGCGGGAGGAGGGGGCTCGGCGGAGAAACTGCAGCTTTCTGACGAAGGCCTTAACTGAGCTGCACTTAAAAACTATTTTAAAACGCTCTTGAATCGCGATATACAGCTTAGTCACAGATGCTAAAGTCTCGATGACTAAGAATTTCTCTCCTTTTGTGAGTGAACGTAACATGAACGCAGTTGACAACAGAAAGATGATGTTAACAAATAAAACAAGGACAGGGCACCTCTCTTAAAATGACTTAGCTTGTATGCTAACGATCTGTTCTGGCTGTTCATCGTACACCCTTTCTGCGTCGTGTGCGGTTTGCAGTAAATAAAGTCTGAATCTGACTTTTAGTTTTCCTCACTGACGCTTTGCAGCAGTGTGATTAACCGTGTTGCCAAGTTCAGCCTCGTTGTCTTTCAATAATGCAACACACGGCTCTCCCCCTAATGAAATTTACTTTTATAATATCAGCCACATGGGTAATTTAATTTTCAGCGCTGACAAATCACCTCATATGAATAATACAAATTGAAAACAGCTCTCTTCTGGGTTAATTTTAGTTACATAATCTGGCCTTCGCTGTGTTAGCGCCACATTTCTTTCATCAATAACTGCGAGAGGTTCAATGGAAATTAAGCATTAAGTGAGGAATCAGTACATTTCTTATTAGGAAGAAACAGTGTTGACTTTGCTTTTTCTTGTTGAACGTGTTGCATCCAGCATCAACGCGCTGAACGATGGCTCCATAACTGTGACCAGCTCAAACAGACTGAGGTGAAAAAAATCTGCTCCAAACCTTCGAAATGAGGCGCGTTTGATTTCAGCATGAGGTGTTTTAGGCTTTTTTCATGTGCTGTCTATGAAGATCACCACTGTGGAAGTTTTGATTTGTTTCGACCTTGTTGGCTCAATAGGATCGGCTCTAAAGCCAGATGTGGCCTGGGGGCTGTTTCACACGCAGGTCACTGCCGGATGTGTTCCACCGCAAAGATATAACCCAAAAGTCGACACTTCATAGGCTGCGATCACAGAGGAAGTGCCTCTCTCCTGCTCAAACCCAAAGCCGAGCTGTGTGAGTAACGCAGAGACGAGCTCAAAGGGTGCCGGAGCATTACATCAGATCATGTCGGGGAAACTCTGGGGAAACTGCCTGCAGCTATTTTCATATTGATGTAATGCATTGTAAAACTTCAGGCATGTTAAACCTGGAGAGCCCACACTTTGTCCAAAACACGACAAGTTTAATTTAGAGATGTGATCCCTCTGCAGCAAAAACTGTAGCTTTTGGTCTTGAACTAATTAGGAAGTAGAATAGAAGAGAGTGTAGATTTAAGGCAGCTGGTATTCAGCTCTTTGCTGGGACGAGGATAAAGGATTCACAGGTAGTTTAAAGATATGTCAGGTCAGAGAACGGGGTGAAAACTGTCCAGGACGAGTGGGATAACAATTGATTTGGAAGATCAGTTGAACTACAGCAGATGAACGCCGATGGCGCCGGGACAATTGAGCGGGCCGCGGGATTCGATGAAACTGCCCGTCAAGCCAGTGGTGCCAGCCAGAGCCGTTAAGCTTAAAGAGAAGCACGGTAGATTTAAGGCCTGGTTAAGCAGCCAGGTATCTGCTCAGTGCTTGTGTGAGTAAAAGTACTGTAGGTCAGGGTTAGGATGGAGCCAGCTGACAGTGGATTTATAGCCCCCTCCCCCCTGCAGGACGTAAAAACTTCTTCAGGAGTGCTCACCATGTTTCACTAACTATGAATAAATTTAGCATTTTTAATTGAGACGTCAGATGCTGGAGGTGTGACATACTCAGCTGCTCTTCATAATATGGGGCAGAAAAGACAGTTTGGTTTGCAGTTAAGCTGCCGGTGAAGGCAGCTGCATCGATTTAAACCAAAGAGCGTTTGTCCTGTCAGACGTCTGTGAGACAGACGACTGACAGACTTTGCTATCTGCACACCCTGTCCAGAGCAGATAGTCCCTGTCTGCTGTAAATAGGCGTAAAGATGGAGGGATCTGTCAGAGCTGTGAGGGGGTGTCAGTGGTCGGGAGGTAAAAACAAGCTTCAGTAGTTAAGAAACTGCCGTTGTGAAGAAACTCAGCGGATTCACGGCTTTGATCAGATCACCGAACGTCCCCGCTTCCTCATCAGTCAGCCCTACGACACCCCGGCCTCGTCCTCGCGCTCACCCGCTGGATATGAATCGAGCCGCACGCGTGCAGGTCTGTGATCTCGTGCGGCCGAAATGAAGGCGCTGCAGCCGCGGCTGCGCTCCGTTTGGGGGTCTGTTGTTCAACGTGCGCGCGTGTTCTTTGAGCCCAGAGAGCGCGCCGCAGAGGGGGATACGTCTTCGTCGTTTCGGGTTCGACATCAGCAGCGCTGGAGGAGGAAATAATAAATGTTGCCTTGGTTACCTTCAGGAGTTGGCATAGCAACTAATAATCCAGACCTATGCAGGGTTTATGGCAATTATCGACCCAGCTGCCAGGTGAGTGGTTCAAAGCTCAGCTCAATAAGCATTTACTTATGTGCTCTCTATGAAGCCGTGACCCTCCACTTGAAATTCTGCTTTACACTCTTGTGTGGGTGACATGGTTTGAGTGGGTATGTTCCTCTCCCATGATCCTGCTGTGTGCGTGTGTGTGCGTGTGTGTGCGTGTGTGTGCGCGCGTTAATGTTGAAGAGGAAATCCTGTTGTAGCCAGGATGGATGACCTCAGTTGTTTCAACAGGACAGGAGGTGATGTGGGGCATTAAACAAACACACACCCTGATTAACATCACATGGCACAGCTGGTTGGTCAGTGGGAGGGGGCAGTGGGAAGAGGAGGCTCAGTACTGGTAGCTTTGAAGTTATAGCAGACTTCCAATACCACTCACACACACACATATACATATATGCATACATATGTACACGCACACACACGCTCAGCAGTGGGTTAAAGCCAATAGCTTGTTTGCAGTCAGTTGATGTTGATGATTCAGATGGAAACAGCCAACAGAAAATCACTTCCTGTCCTCCATCTGCACTTCACGCCACAACAAATGAGTGATGCGACGTCATATTTGTCCTCATCCTCTGTCTTTGTTTCCTTCGTCATCTATTCTTTCCCGTCTCCACACGTTGAACAGCCTACAGATGGCTCATGCCCTTCTACAGTGCACAGTCACACCATACAGCAGTGGTTCCCAGCGTTTTTGGTGTCCGGCCACTCGAGGTCCCAGCGTGCAGAAGTTAGACTCCGTCTTCTTATGATGTATTTGTGAGCGAAACTAATTTTGTCCTTCAGTTTTGGTTGGATTGCTCAAAGACACATCTCATTGGACGTGTTTTAATATAAATGCCCACGAGCTTGAGATGACTCATCAAAGGTATTTTCAAGTTTTGCAGGAATAGACGAGGGACAAAAACTGAGACAAAAAAAGTTTTAATGCTTATTTGGCATATAAGAAGGAAGATCTGAACAGTTAGCACAAGGACACAAGAGCTCAGCCGGTTCTATAAAGGGCTGGACGATTGGACCTGAGTCCATCACTGGTTGTTTCTTTGGGGTGATTTTGGTTTTTTAGCCGAAAACTACACCTGCACAAATATGTTGGTAATCCCCGACTGCTGGAAAATTTTAACGTATTGCCCAACCCTAGTTCCTGACCTCAATGCTGACAATGGTGTGCACATATATACTAGTAAATATCAGGGAGTTTTGGATGGTGTCATGGGTGATTTCCTCTGTTGTAACACAGCACGAACCTTGAAAGTAAAAGGGTTTGTTTTACAGAAACCACAGCCCAGGTCGAGACTGTCGACCGCAAACATGAATTCTATCATCGCGCCCGTCGTCCTCTTTATCGTCTCACGTTAGAAACAGTGACCACAGATTCTGACAGTTCCAGACGAAAGGAGGAAGCTGTTAAAATCTTAATCAGGGTTTGCTTTAACACAAACCACAACCTGGCAGCAGAAAGCGGCTCACCAGCCAAGTGTAGGATGTGATGTGGCTCCATCAAGAAAGGCTCTATCTCTCTTATTTTTAGCCACCTCCCGCGTCACATGCAGCACAGTCTGTGGAAGACTTCACCCCACGAGGTGTTTCATAAAACTGTGCTGATCAAGGACTGTGATTTACTTGTTCCCTCTTTCCCACAACCAACCTTATGTGCTTTAATTATTGACTGTCTACACTTCCCAGAATTACTTTTTAGAGTGCCAGAAGTGAGTGACAGAGATATCTTAATAACAGAGTCCCTTCGAGAGTGAATCAAACAGTTGAAGCCTTCAAATGGTAAAAGAGTTCTTTCCATCACTCGAGACGAATCACACTTTCTTCCCGCCTTACCTTCTGGTCTATTGAGGCTGCTGTCAGTGGACAAATTGCTATCTTTCCCTGTTCTGTGATGGATTTCTCTCTTTGTGTGGCTGTTGATTCCTGGTGCTGAGCGTCAGCTGCGAGAGGAGAGGCTCGCTCTTTGGCCGACGCTGAGATCTGACGATGCTCGCGAGTGAAAAATCTCGCCATTAGATGTTATGATACGGTTCGCGTTGTGCGCGTTTTGCCATTTATCCATGTGACTGAAACAGCAAAATTGATGTAGAAGTGCAATAAAACA
Source organism: Chaetodon trifascialis (assembly GCF_039877785.1). NCBI lineage: Eukaryota > Metazoa > Chordata > Actinopteri > Chaetodontiformes > Chaetodontidae > Chaetodon > Chaetodon trifascialis. The sequence continues at coordinate 3,602,832 of NC_092072.1, forward strand.
TCATCAAACTGTTGTTTTTATTGCCATGCTGTCAAAGTGCTTTTGGATGGATTTTTTTTTCCTGCTAGACGGAACAGTTTTACAGAAAGGGGGCAGATGTCAGTGGAATAATTGAGTGGAGGATATACAGTATGTGGGCCTTTAAAGCTCTAAATACGCCCCGAGCTTTTTATATTTGCTCAACCCTTGATTGTGAGGGAGCGCACTGGCTTGATATTTGCTCGCTGTGGGTTCTTGGAAGTTTTCCAATTTTGCGAACGCCCGTGTTTCTTTATTGTGCGCGCGTGTGTGATTGTCAGCTGCTAAGCCCGTCATGAGATAACACTGTTTGACACTCTCAGCTGATGTCATGCCGTCCCCACAAGCAATCATATAAGGTTACATAAAAAAACTCTTACAAACGTCCCGCGGTGTTATTGTGGTTGTTTGACTCCACCATTGCTTTGCTGCCTGTAACCCTTGGTGCAATCACACAACTCCTACACACACAAACACACACACAAGCACCCTTAGCTAAACCAATGCTAAAAAACATGCAGTGAATAACAAAAAAAAATCTTATAATCATTCACTGCAGAGCATCTTTAGCTTTAACGTTGTCTTAAATTGGACGGCTCGAGAGCTCACGTGACCTGCTGTCCTGAAAATACCTGCTTAATTTGCTCCTTTTTTTTTTTTTCAAACTTTATTTTTCATTTTTACATATTACAAAAATAGGTGTCATTAATTGAGAATTTCTTGCCAAAGTTGTGAACCCATCCCCCACCCCCCACCCCATCCAGGTGGCATCTCCACAAACACATCACAGCACAGACACCCATGTAAACAAAGCACCAAAAGAAGAAAACACACACACACACACACACACACACACACACACACACACACAAACACACACACACAAAAAGAAAAAGACATGCAGACTCAAAACAATCTGTGTTGATCAATATGGTGATAACACCAACATTCTGGACCTCTGGCATTAGAAAAAGAAGAAAGAGGAAGGAAGAGAAAAAAAAGAAAATGAGTAAATAAGACCCAGGAGTCAAGTAAAAGGCAGACTCTTGATATGAGTTACCTGAGTTATACCTAGTTTTTTCCAGTTTCAATCCCAACATCACTTCTCTAATCCACTGAACATAAGCAGGAGGGTTCTTCCCCTTCCAGTTCAACAGTATCAGACGACGGGCATGCAACGATGCAAAGGCAATTGCATCTTTGTGGAGACGGGACAGCTTTATCTCATCACTGACTACACCGAAAATGGCTATCCAAGGGTCAGGTGGCAGTGTCTTGCCGGGTATCGCTGAGAGTGACTGAAAGATTGAAGACCAGAAACCATACAGAGATGGACATGACCAAAACATGTGTCCTAAAGAAACGGGAGAGTACTGACATCTAGGACAGCTTGGTGTAACATTAGGGTATAACTTAGACAGTCTATCATTAGAGTAATGCAACCTGTGGACTACCTTAAACTGAATTAGGCCATGTCTGATACAGAAAGAAGATGTGTGTATACGCTGTATAGTGTTTTAATTTGCTCCATTTTTGAACTTTTCATCACTTTGTTTTGAGCGCAGGCACTCAGATTTCCCATTTTTTGGAAACAATTCTTTTCAATTATCTCGCGTGAATAAGCTTGAATGAAGAGGAGTGATATGGAAATGGACACGCGCGCACACACATCATCTTCCTCTCTCCGTCTTTTGTCTTCAGGGAGCAGAGTGACGTGCTGGGGAGAGGGAAAGGGAGATGAAAGACAGAAAGATGAGAGGATGAGGCTGACGAATGGAAGAGAGGCAGAGATGATGGAAGGACAGGAGAGAGGTGGAAGAGGGAGAGAATCTGAAACCGGGATCGGATGATGATGTGGGGGAGAGGAGACGAGGGGGGGGCAGATGATGAGAGAAGAGGGAGCTGAAGACTCTGAAATGATGGAGTGACATGAGACGTGTGGGAGAAGAAGAAAACGCACAGTAAGTGATAGATCGCAGAGCGTCAGATGTTTATAAGATGATGAAAATATGGGAGGACATGAGGGAATACAATGAGGCATGAGAGAATGTGAAAGGATGAGACATATGAGAGGATGAGAAGATGGAAGGGTCGATGAAAAAGATGTGTGAGAGGACGGCCAGTGATCACAGGATGAGACGTCAGAGAGCATCTGAACAGGTATCACATGCTAACGTTGTGTGCAGGAGACGTGTTTTCAACCAGTTCACGGAGCTAACGTTAGCTTAATTAGCTCGCTGTAAAACACAGTGGAAAAGATGAGAGTAAGTAAAGTTTTACAGTGAAGGTTGAGCAAATGAGAAGAGTGGACAGAAGCACGCAAAGACAGAAGAAGACTAAAGATGCAGAAGAGGACAGCGGTCGATGAGAAAACGTCCTGGAGAAAACTTCAGAAAACAAAAGCAGCAGCAAAGAGAGAAGAGTCGAAGATGATCAGAAAGATGTAAATACAGCTTATAAAAAGTGCATGAACAGGTGCGCTTCCAGCCGTGAGATATTACGGGCTGCGTTTTATATTGCCGTGTACCTTGCAGCTCTGGACTATTGATTCTTGTGCTTAAGTCTGGCAGCAGGTCCTCGCTCAAAGTGTTTGACTTGAGCCGATCTGCTCAGACACACTTATCTCTCAGCTGCTGCCCCCCGAATGCAAACACGCTTCATCGTTCTCTGGCTCTCTGCAGCGCAGCGACCGCCAGCCAAGTGTGTAAATGGATGTTTTACATAATTATACTTTTCATTTGGGGCGGGAGGAGGGTGAAACAATAAAACAGGAGACGTCTCTCTGAAATTGTAATTGACTCACCGTGCTGCCCGTACAGTAAGCGCGGCGTCAGGTTGGCCCGGAAGGCGGGGTACGCGCATGTGTTGCCATGTGACTCGTGCCCCATACTTTCTCACATGCAAGAACACACACACACACACACACGAATGAAGGCACACACCAACACCCTCCCCTCCTCCTGAGACCCTCTCTGTGCTGTCTGCATGTGTGTGCGTGGACTGAGAGGAGTCGCTGCCAGATGTGGCTGCAAATGAACAGCTGTTCCTCAGTTCTACAGCTGCCTGTCTTGTTGCCACAACACCCTTGCAGTTGCCTTTGTGACCGGAACTCCTTGCAGCATACGTTTCGCATTGGGGAAATCCTTCCATGTGGAACTCGGGTTCAAGTCCCGCTTCCTGCTGTCAAGTCCTCGTGTCTCAGGGAGCTGCTTCGATTAGCGAGCGCTGGAATTAGAGATGCTGGTCATGTTGTGCGTGTGTGTGGGAGTGTGTTAAGTTGTTGGCGAAGTAATTAAGTGCATGTTCTGACAGTGAAAGTGTGAAATTGGCAGCATTAGATATGGATAGAGGAGCAGCAGCAGCAGCAGCAGCAGCAGCAGCATCGTGATGGAGAAAGAGGAAAGAAATGGAATAATAGACATTCTGGCAGGAGGGCAGACTTACGAACTGACTGAATGATTGGCTGATGAACTGGCACACACAGTCTAATGGCTAGACAACAAGATACCAACTGCGAAGGAGATCTTGTGTGCACGCAGTCGGACGCAGAGGAAGAGAAAGGCCGAACGAAGAGGGCAGAACGAGCAGGGTGTGTGTGATTGTCCTTGGTTCGCTTTAATCCCTCAGAAAGACATGCAGCTGCCCGCGTCGGCACCACGACGCCGTGATTGAACAGTGCCCCGTCTCCCAACATGCATTACAAAACTCAGAAAGAAAGGAGCATGCTCACAATGAGCGTTCGCACAATGTGGAAGGCATGCTGGGAAACAGAAGCACAAACACTCACAGTTACGCTCACACACCTCTGCGATGCACCAGGAAGCAGGAATGCAAGCAAGCACACAGCCGCGGTCGCAACAGGCAGATTGACTGCGCGTTGTGATTGGAGGGAGATGCATTCCTGTATGAGGTGTGTGTGTGTGTGTGATAGGCCAGGATTAGGCAGATGGAGACTGGGGTTAGAGGAGGTGCTGGGGGGGGAGAACAGAGAGAGAGAAACACAGAGCACAGCACATTACGTATCCTCAGCAGGATACAGAAGCACTCCATCCCTGCAAATCCACAGCCCGGCATGCAGAGACAGCACAGCAAATTACAGAATGTACCTAAACAGGAGGGAGAGGTTCGAGCTGGAACGACACGGTGCGTCGAGTCAGGGCTGCAGCTCAGGATTATTTTCATCACTGCCGAACGTCGCAGTCGCTTGATTGATTTTGCTGCTTTATAAAGTGGCGGAAAATGGCTTCAAATGGCCGTGACACGTTCTCGGAGCTGAAAATGATGTTTTGAAATTGCTTGTTTTGTCCATTAAAAATCTAGAATCCAAATATATTTGATTTACAACCTTCTGAAACAGACACAAATCATCAAATTTGAGAGGTGGGAACTAGAAAATATTCAGATTTTTTCCACAAATGCATTAATTGACTCGTCATTTCAGCCGTACATCGAATACTATTTGTAACCTTTTTGCTACCAGTTTATTAGACATTTCATTCAAAGATGCCTGCAGAGTGGCTTTAATACAGCTAAAGAAGATGCTGCGATGTCGTGTTATGCAGCACACCTGTGACAGAGCGCTCCACACCACATTGGGAAGTGTTTGACGGTCGTGGGCTCTGGAGGCTCCTCTTACACCTTGTGTGAAAGCTCCGGAGCAGACGGACAGCTCCAGATTAGATCTCGACTTTGTGGGGCTCTAAACCGCAGCTCACAACCAGGAGGGATTAAAACCTGATTTCCCAGGACTGCTCCTAAAGGTAGAGTACTGAGCGAAATTGGATTCCAATCCTTCCCTGTCTGTGTCTGCGGATGGTAAAATACAGCCCTCAGCTTTAGAAAAGATGCACCTGGAGCGGCCTGGAGGAGACCAGCAGCCATCATCAGGGATGTTTTAATCTCTGTTAACAGATATCTGTACAGTAAGGGTACTGACCAATCATGTTTGAGCAGGCTTTGATTGCATGAGGGTTAATGTGGAGAGCAAAAGAGGCCAAAGTGCAATCTCAGACCCCGATAGAGCTTTTTAAAACTGAATCTGTTGAGTTTGTTTAGAGGTCAGTTCATCGCACACAAGAGGAAGTTTTGGCCCGGGTTAACATGGACCGCTGCCCCCAGAGTCCAAATTATCATCAGACGATAGCCGACGGCTTTGAAGAGTCGGGATAGTTAGATGGGTTTACTCAGAGCTCGGGCTGCGGTCGAGACACATCCTGGCTTCTGCTGAGGTCATGAAATCAGGCTTGACTTCATCTCATGTGAACGCAGCAGGCATGTCGTGTCCCATTGTGTGCAAAAGCAGCGCAGGAGGCCGAGAGGTGGTAGACATGTATGAATGTGTTAAAACAACAAGAAAATATGATTTCATTTCCTCATCTCTGCACCCAGCCATCACTGTCCATGCTAAGAATAATGCTCAGTGATCAACACGATTTTTTTGTTCTGCCTGTCGCCTGTAGTACCTTGGGATCATCCACGGAGGCGTCAGTCAGTGGCGTGAAACAATTAGTTGAAGTGCAGATTTGACAGAAAGTCAGTGGCCAACAATTTTGGCTGTCGCTGATCATTTAAACCACGGAGGAAGAAAACTTTGAAGACCATTTTCTGCTTTAACCCTCCTGATTTTAATCGTTTGCTGCCTTCCTCTGTTCTATTTAACTGTAAGTTCATTATTTCTGTATTCTTGACAGTTTGACATCTTTGGCGTCTTTCACTGTTTCCCGCTCTGCACGGCAGCATTTTGGCCCTGACTATTTACTGAATTATTGTTCTTTTAATGAACTGATGACCCTCAGTTCACGGACGATGTGAACATGAACACTTAATCACACACTCTTGACATCTTGACATCAACATGGGAGCATGTGCCGTTGAGCAGTTAGGCTTGAACTATTGTGACACGTTTACATCGCGCGTCGATGTTTTCCACAATTAAACTCTGTTGTTCAGTCTGGAGCGAGCCGAGTCTCCTCGAAGCCTCCCGTCGCTGCCTGAAAACGCCCTTATGCATCGTGCAATCGGTTTGATTTATTACGACTGAGAAAAACATTTTGTGCTTGTTCCTAATACACACCAGGCCGCTCTCTAATTTGTGCTTATTTCATTATTTGGAGTTGGTGGGTGGATTTATTGGGGTTGGTCAAACACCCTGAAGCAGCGAGAGGGCCGGTGTAGGCCTGTTAGGGATCATGGGGACTGAAGCACATCTGCACTTTTTCCATAAACTGATACTGTTTACAGCCCTGCGTGGTGAAGATACACATCTGACAAACCTATTAAACAACAGGCATCTTATTTCACACACGCCGCCCGTGTGCTCGCAGCCCAGCCGACGAGATGTAAATTCTGAAGTGTCAATCATGAGCGTCAGCCTGTTTCGCCGGCTGTATTGTTTATTCGCCGCCGTCGTTTCGTCTCTTTGACACAGCTGGCGTCCGCAGAAAAAGCCTCCAGGAAGTGTTTCTGGCACACATTGTCTGTGCAGTAAGAAGATAAGGTCAAATTAGATTTATTGGATAGTTCTAGTTTTCACGGACAAATGCGCTCTTATCTTGGCCGCCTGTGTGTGTGTGTGTGTGTGTGTGTGTGTGTGTGTGTGTGTGTGTGTGTGTGTGTGTGTGTGTGTGTGTGTGAGATACAGTATATTCAGCATCTCCGGCCCTGCTGTCCGTTTTTCAGGGAGAATCCTTGGCTTTTATGAAGTGACCAATTGTATTTCACCTTTACGACAGTAGAGGTGGCTGCGTGGTGATGATTGTCCAATCACGCGCCGTTATTTTTATGGAGGTAAAGGTTGCAGAGGACAGGTGTAACCCATCCTTCACTGCATGTGTGCAATAACAAGCGGCCGTGTGAGTGTCTGTCTGAGCGAGAGGAAGAAACTGACACAGTGGCAGAGCGAGTGTGTGTGTTGTGTGTGTGTGTGTTGTGTGTGTGTGTTTCTCAGCCCAAGGACCTTCTGTTCTGTAATTAGTTTTTCCTGTGCTATATTTTCCATTCTTCCCTCCCTTCCTCCCTCCATCCGTCCATCCATGCAACAGATTGCAACGGTGAATCTGGAAATCCGTAGGATCAGGCCTCACACACACACGCACACATGCACACGCACGCACACACACACACGCACACACACACAGAGCCATATGAATGTAATCAAGTCTGCAGTAGCACATGCCAGGAGTGCGGTGAGGCGGGGACGAGAGAAAGAGGAGATTTAGGTGTCTTAATAATCAGTGTGTGTGCGTACACGTATGTGTGAGTGTGTTTTTGTGTGTGATCCCTCAATAGGGCGCAATAGCGGCAAGCTATCTAATTTTCAGGACTTATAGTCACAAAGCCAGCTTGATTTCACCAGCCGGCAAATCTCTGAGTGTGTGTGAATGTGTGTGTGTGACTTACCGACACATGGTGAAGATAAGCCTGTAGGCTCAGGTTGGCTGCGATTCCACTCTGATTTCACTGTGTGTGTGTGTGTGTGTGTCTGCGTGTGCACATTTGTCCTGTTTGTCTCCTCATCTGTGGCTCTGGATGCGCCTGTATGCATATTTTGTGCGAATGTGTGTGTCCCCAGAGCTTGTTGCACATCACACATCGCTGCCTCTCCACACGATTTGGACTCCCAGCTGTTAACTCCCACTCCTGCTCTTTGTAAGATGTTTACTTGCATGTCAGGTTTTTGTCTGAAGCGGCTGTGGAGACGGAGAGACAGTTGGTGATAAGTATCATTAATCAACAGCCCGCTCTGCTCTTGTCTTTCCTTTTGTGATTGGCTCGTCATTACGTATTCACGTCTTTTCTAAAACACTTTGTGATAAGCTTTTTTTTATTTAAAGCTCTTTATGAAGAACGTCGCCATCCATTTTTGGCGTTCACCTCCCTGAGCTGGTCCGACCTCTCCTCTCTCCCAAATTATCCTCTCCTGTACTCCAACCAGGCTCTCTCATCACATTTAAAATTCACTATTTGTGCCTCCTGATTTCTCAAGGGGATTGATTGCATTAAATTTGATTCCTTTCAATCAGCGCTGTTACGGAAACAATGATTTGGATAAGCCCACACCTTGCAGAGCCGTGCGGGGTTTTCGAGCGGGGCTGCAGAGGCAACATTTTCAGATTAAATAAATTCATGGGACCGGTGCAATTATCTGATACGGAAGATTAAAAGTCAGAATTTATGGCAGTTGATAAAAAGCAGGCATTGTGGCTGCTGAGGATGCTGAACTGCTGAAATTATCTAAATGAAAGTCAAATCGAGCACTTGTTGGTAAACCAGGGCGCTGATTGTCGCGGCGAACGTTTTCTCCTCGACTCCAATGCAATTCCATTTTCCAGGATTCCCTCTGCATTTTAATGTAAAGGATTATTATTCCCCCTCTAACTATCTGACTATTGAGCTGCTTAACGCTCACCTGCTCTGAAGGCGTCCAGTCGCAGAGGTAAGAGTGTCGGTGAGACGCACGATGAGGAGGAGTTTATGTCTGACCCTCACCTCTGTGTCCTTCATCCCTCATCCCTCTCACGTTTGCATCCTTGGATGCTGAAGGGGAATACAGATGATGATGCGAAGTCTTGTGCTCGTCTCTCAATCATGAAGCCGCATCGTGAATATTGCCCAAACCGCCCCGTGCGCACCTGAGCCTCCTTCTAATCTCTTGTCTTCCTGCATAATTTTGACATCACCTATCGCCCTTCACGTGCTGGACTGCTCTGCCGTGACCACACCCTGCAGTATCTGTGTCTTCATCTTTCTCCCATACAGCGCTGTTACATTATTCTTCCAGACAAGGTCCTTAGTTAAAGGTCTATGCTGTAATTGCACCAAGGCGCCTGCCTGCTGAAACACTGTCGCCCCACTGGCAGCTGTACACTGATTTATTTGGTTGAAGACATTTTATTCACTCTCAGAATGATTGAGGGAGCCCTTGGGGCCTTACAGGATTGAATGCCTGTGACAGAGAAACTTAAGATTTAGTGCTGATGTAAGTTTGAGGCTGTAACTGGTTTGTTTACATCAGCGACGCCCTCAGATATTAATGCTGGGAGGGAGTTTACATAAAACACACCATCAGTGTCCAGTGAAAGACTTGACTGTTCTCTGTTAATAATGAAGTCATCAGGTTTGCTTCACAGCTTTGTTTTCAGCTTTAATAAATAACATTTGATGCATATTCACAGTGGGAGACGTGGATGTCTCTGACGTGCCTCAGTCAGAGTTAGACTGGGGACACAGCGGTTTCAAGGCATGCATCTCAGTCCTTTAGCCCACAGTGATGATCCCAATTTTGCATTTTGCGAGTTTGATGAATAAGATTTATTGGACCGGGGGTTGCAGGATTTTCTTAATGACAGGGCACATAGTTGTGGTGCTGAATGAGTTCTCAGTCCCCCTGCCAGAGACACCCCATCAGGCGTAATTAGCAGTGGGTGGAAGCCAGTGAAGGATCATGTTCTTTTTGCTTCACTAGTGGCTGATTGGTTGTGAAGGGGGGGGGGGGCTCTGAACCTCCATGTGTGGTTGGCCCTCCCATTAAAGCTCCATGCTGTCACGCTGTTGACGCCATGTGTTTCAGAGGCGACACATGACTGTTCGCTCCCTCGCTAGGCCGACTGTGAGAGTCACCAGCCGCGAAGGCTGCAGTGCACAGGCCGCCAACGTAGTGAGAAACGTACACTGGAGGCGCGGTGTAATCCTTCAACCATGTGATGTCACTGTATAAAGACGCAGGTAGATCATTAAGGGGATCAGGTGACCTCCTGAAGGTACGCCTGCGCCGCTGTGAGCTTTGTTTTGTTTAACTTTCAACTGTTCAGCAGCCTCTCTTGATATTCCTCTTACGTCCCATGTTTGTGACTCCGCCTCCTCAGTGTGTCACAGGGGCGCAGAGAGCAGTGCGTCCTTATTGGTCAGGTGACACGTGACATCACTGATACCAGACACAGCTGGCATATTCATCGGCATCACGTCTACATGTATGCAAATCAAAGGTCCACTGTGTGTGTGTGTGTGTGTGTGTGTGTGTGTGTGTGTGTGTGTGTGTGTGTGTATGCACGTCATGGTTTGCTGTCTGAGTACAAACTTGGGCCTGGGCTACAGCTGACCTTTTATGGCATTTGGACAAACTCAGGACACACACACACAGACACTAACACATGGCTGACCCGTAGTCTGCATAAAACACACACACACACACACACACAAACACACACACTCACTCATCCATATGCAAGTCCATTAAGTCCTCGATAACTGGGGCCCTAACAGACGGTTACGTTAACTTCCTGTGTGACCCGGTGGGGGCTGAACCTCTGCTCACGCTGCTCATTACAGTCTGAGGGAGTGTGTGAGTGTGTGTCAGTGGAGAATGTGAGTGCGTGGGTGTGTCAGTGGAGGGTTAACTGGACTAAATCGGGTGGAGGAGTTATGTGCTATCTTCTCTGCAGGCCTTGACACCCCGTTGTGTGTGCGTGCGTGTGTGTGCATGTGTGCGTGTGTGTGTGCGTGTATAGAGTCCATTGTGTGTCTGCCTGAAGTGATTCACCTGCTGTCTGAGTCATCCGCCCACGTCCTCGCATATGGACACACAAACACTTGCGTAGCGTGCTGCTGCAACACAACACACACATATTGCACACAGACTGTTCACAACTTTGGTCCCGTGTGCTTCTAAAGACCGAAAGCTGCCGTTATGTAATCTGCAGTGTGGTTGGATATCTGTGCTTCTTCACTGCAACAGCGATGAAAACCATCTGCTGCTTTGAGGTCGGTTCGGAGGTCGAGCCCTTTTGGAAATGCCCGTCATTGTTTTGCTGCTCCCTGCGCTCCTTACGTCTTCTGCACAGTCCACTTCTGCATTTCTGCTTCACCCATCTGAAGTTTAATAAACGGGTGGCGCATGTCACATTAATAACCGCTCAAAACCAACAGAACCGTCACCTCATCCCTTTTTGTGCTGCTCTGTTTTGTTTCATAAGGATGTCCCGCAGAGCACAAGACCTTTTTCTCAATTGTTTGTTTCAGCTGTCGAATTCCGTTATCGTCAGGCCTTTTCCAAATGGTGCAGCAGCGGAGAAGAAAGTCATCCTGTTTTATCCCAAATTAAATTCTGGTGTCAGGCTCGGTGGCTTGTGGGAAAACATCTCTGCCCATAAAAAATTACACAGGAAATCAAGAAAGTTGGGCTCACCAACACTGGATAGTTTGTGGATTTTGTTCCCCTCGGTGGCATCAGAACAGCTGACCGATCAAATATGAGCTCAGTGTGGGCACTTCACTGACGTCAAGTTACAGGATAAAACAAATACGGCGCACACGGACCTGTGATCATGTTCAGCCGGGAAAGAAGAAAGTCTCTCTTTTCATAGCCTGCTGCTCTTTACATGCTCACTTTCTGTGTCCAGTGTGTCATGAAAATGATGACTGTACCTGAACGCACCGCAGCGCAGCCAGCGTCGCCTGTGCACAGACAGAGCTGGGTTTTCAAATTGAATGTAGTACAAGAGATTCATCTTTAAAAAACAGCAGTATGATCCTTGAAATTGTCAAAGAGAAGAAGAGTAGGCAGCAGGTAGGGAGAGTTGTTGTTGCCAAGGTAACCGCATCCAAATAAAAGGTGACGTTACCTTTTCTGTAACCGAGAATGTGAGCGAAGCAACGTGCTCGTAAACTGAAGGAAGTGGGTTTTTGGTCAGTGCAGAGTGGTCCACAGTGCAGCGGCTGCGTGTCGTGGAAGGCGTGGTCCTGACATTCCCCCACGGACGATACTGGAAAATAATCGAACTTCCATCCGGCCGACCAGCTGCTGGATTTCCAGTGCTCTCTCAACCGTGCTCCTGGCTCTCTGGGTAACCACCCTCCCACCCTCCCTTTCTCTATCTACACCCATCCATCAGTCCTCCACCTCTGTCTAATAATTACAAAGAAAGGACCGGCCTCAGAGATAAAAGATGACACTGACACAAACACAACGGCATGAAATAATACTGCTTTAGAGCTGATAATGCCACTTCTTTCAGCTGACTGCGTTCCAGGCAGCGGCAGAGCAGGTAATTGAAGCGGGAAGCCGGGCCCTTTAAACCCTCCCCGCAGTGTCTGAAATGCAGATCAGGATCCGTGATAGTGTCTCGGCCGCCGTGCTGGCTAATTACACTGTGAATCCCAGAGGACCTGTGTCAGGCTATACCCATAATGACACAGTGCCACACCACACCTCGTCAAACAGTGTTTAGAGAAAAGGAAAGAGGTGCTTGAGAAAATTAAATTGGTCCTTCCCCTGTGCTGCTGTTATCTCCTTCCTCATCTCACTCTTTTTTTTTCATCACTTCCGATGTCTTTCCGTCCGTCTTCGCTGCCTTTTTATCTCTGTTCCCGTCAATGACCCGTTTGGCATGTTACATTAACGTGCGTCCTGGGTGGATGGATGGACTGTCGTCAGACGGCGCAAAGACGCGTAAATCCATGTTTAAATGCATGAGGAGTGAACTGAACTGCCGTCATCTGAAGGTGGACAGACGTGTTTGATCAGCCGTGTGAGCAGAACGACAGCGTCGGCGTGCTGATCAAACCGCCGCACGTGCATGTCAACCAGGAAGTGACATACTGATCAAAAAGGTGTTGTCAGGATACCGAGGGGAGAGGAAAAGACGAGTAGTCTAATTGTTACGCTGATGGATGCCAGTGAATTACTCAAGATGCACGTATTAGCTACGATTGAGCTACGTCAGATACTTTCAGAATCCAGCTGTCATTTAATTCTGCAGACTTCAGCAAAGTTGTGACGGTGTGTGAAACCTAAATAAAGGCGGATTGAAGGCGTGTAGTGTCATCCTTCATCCAGTCATGTGTTCACAAAGTGGTGAACCTCGCTCCACCCTCGCTGTGAGCGACTGAGTCTTTCCAGGACGCCCCTTTCACACCCAATCATGATCCTCTCACCTGTTACCAATCAGCCTGTTTACCTGTGGAATGATCCAAACAGGTGTTTTTAAGTCAGACATTACATATATTGTCTTTGGACTGATTTCAGTCGAGTCTTAGCAAGTGATCACGTTGTCTTTAATTCATCTCTTCCACATCGTCCCCTCTGTCTTGGACTGGGTTGTAAATGCAGAAGCAGCTTTTCGTGTTCATCTCTGTGATATTTATGAATCTGAATGAATCACATTCACCTTCGCTTAAGATGAAAGAATCAGCATTAGCTAATAATCTGAAACCTTTTCAGAGAAAGTAGCTGCATGACTTTCTTTTTTCACATACCATCACAGTTGTTCAGCCCAGCGTCGGTTCATGAAAGCTATCTGCTTTTGCTGCTCTGAACATCTGGTATGTGGAAGGGCTTTCCTTGGAAAGATTCGGAAAGCTGTGATGCATTTCACTTTCTGGCAGCAGGAACAGCTGTTTGTTTGGAATAGTGGAAGAAATTAAAGGTTATGCATTGTAACCCCTTGTACTATGAACACAGCACGAGAAGCAACAGCTGCCCTGGATAAACACAGCGAGAGAAAACAACACTATCACCGCAGAAGAATGTGGAGATTTGATCTGATTCTGCTTTGCTTTTAGTGCCATGCCAGCGCTTCATTTTCGTTTTTTGTTTTAAATCCAAAGCCAGCCTTTCCGAGATCACTCTCGCGATGTATGTGCACGGCAGCTCCAGCGCCGCGAACCTGTTGCTCGTCTGACGGGATGCTGCACACCCGTCCACCACCCCGAAAGCCTGCTGCATCGGCTCTGAGCATCAGTGTTGGAACAGAGGTTCCTCACAAGTGGAGAAAGGCCGCCCTCACACACACACACGCACACACACACACACACACACACACACACACACAGACTTTAGCTTACTCTTTTCTTGTTTCTTTTCTTCTGCGATGTCCCGATTTTATTGACGTAACACAAGTTGTCCATCTGCTTCGCCTCGTCGTCCTCCATGCGCATGCCAACGCCCTCGGGTGGCTGCTGGTCCAGAACGTTCTCTTCCCCTCTCCTCACATCAAACAATCCCGCCTCACGCTTTTCAGTGTTTTTCTCAGAAACCCCCCCCCCCCGCTGTATTTCTCTTTGTCTAGGGAAAATAGCCTTTGCTGAGACCACGACATTAATCCCCTGCACATAAGATTTATATGCCCCCCCCACCCATGCATTGGTGCTATCTAGACTACACACATACATGATCATTAACAAAGACACATGCACATTGGGACTACATGGTGCACAAACACGCCATTCACAGAAGTAATGTTCTGCCAGAGGGGACTATGGGAAAATGAGTTTGGATGGATTATTAATGTGTTGCGCAGTCTGGCCCTTTGCCCCGGCCTCTGCTCATCGTGTCCTGAAGTGGCGCGCTGTCTGCGGCCTGCGGCGCACACACGGCGCTCTAAATCCCACGGTGGATGTAAAAACATAGGATTAGTGGAAACACGGGCTTTCATGCCGATCCCAAATGTTTCGAAATCCATGCAGGGATTTGACGATCTGACTTACTGCGGCCATCCTGTAATTATGGGTTGTGTTGTGTGCGGCTCGGCGGGGGAATGGCGGGGTTTGCAGTTTAGCTGATCTGCACTACATCGCGGAGCGGTGGGAGGCTGAGAAGGAGGAGAAGCGTTTGGTCTGAGTGGATTATTGACTTGCAGACCATCAGTACAACAGCTCAGTCCATGATCTCTGCTCACGTCTGTCACAGTCTGCCTCTGTGCCATCTGAGGGCGGAGGAGACAATGAAAATATAACGTGGGAACAAAGATTTTTGTGAACCTCCAAGTGGTTTGACCTCTAGCCTACTGCCGGGCACCTCAGAGGTGGGGAGTTTTTTGCAGGGTTGTAATCCACTATCTCCAGGAGTCTTTACAGTTTTGCAACAGGAATTGCAAATTAAAGCTTATTTGCAGATATCGCTGTGGTTTTTCATTTAGGGCTCTTTTCCCTCAAAGTTGTCTTGTAAGGCAGAGCTTAATCCCACACAGAAATGCAGAAAGGTAGGAAAAGGTCATATTCCAACACTTCCTCTCATGACCAGTTGCATCTGATCATGTTTTGTGGTAAAACAGACCATAGCGATCTCATGAGTATTATCCATAATGTTAAGGAAGAAATGCACAATTCAAGACACGTAAGACTGTCTGAAAGGCTCTCAGCAGCAGAGAGGGAAAGAAAAACGGGAAAAATCACAATGAAATAAAGTGTGATTGTGCTTGAGAAAAGTCCGCAGTTTGGCTGTCGTCGTTAAAAGCGTCTGTATTTATGGAAGAAGTGCAACTTGTGAAGGAACTCGGGAGTCTCGGCTTTGACCGATCTGCGGCGGCGGCAGCGCTGTGGACGCTCAGCGTGTTTGTGCTTTTATGAGACGGGATGTTTGCTTCTCGTGTGTTTTTTGTATTCGCCGCCGTCGGAGGCTCCGTGGACGCTGAATTGTAATTGTGGTGGTGTGGCTGCTAGCTGTGGTGTTGACGTGTGGAAATAACGCCGTCTACCTTCTCTGTCCCTCTTTCTGCTTTGCAGTGCAACAAAATCCCTCCTTCATAATTTCTCTGTCCCTCTCGCTCCGTGATGTCCTTCTCATCTGCCGTGTTCTCCTCTCTCCTCACACTTGTTGCGGGGAGGTGTGAAAGCTGTCTTTTGTCAGACAGCCTACAACGATCTTGAAAGGCACCGCTGAGTAGTCTGTCATTGTAGCTTGTTGTATCATCTCACTTCACTCCTTCAGGGAAAGAATTATTGAACAACTTAACCTCCAGACATTTAATTAAAGAGTGACCAGTTCCCTGCTTTCTTCCTGCCCTTCGTCCAAATAGTGGATCTACCTTGCTTTAAATGTCTTAAAAATATATATTTTCCCTTAACCTGTGTGGATGTGACGTAGTTCATCGGGTGTTGTGGGAGAGTGAGGAGGACCTGCATGTTGTTGCAGTACATGCTAAATGAGTAAGATGAGCTCAGCCTGATAATGTCAGTGTGATCACTGCTGAGGAAATGAAGTTCCTGTTTATCAACGCCGCCACTATGTTGCGCTACCATCCTTCATCAGAGCGCTCTGCTCCACCAGTAACCAGCTCCACTCGCTGCTACGAGCCAGATTAATCTGAAGAAGTCACTGCGCTCCCAACTACAGTAAGACAAGTCAAGCCACAGCAGTCATTCGAGAGCAAACTCTCAGTTGTCTGAGCATCCAGCTGCACCTACAGGAGGTGAGATTAAATCATGAAGAGTAAACACTGTTTCAGCCAAACTTGGAGTAAAGAGAGTTTTCATCACACACACTTGTTTTCCAATCCCAGCTGAGTTCGACCACATGTCTTTGAGCTGCTCCTGTGCTGTCAGGTTTATGGGACACACGGTAAATATTATATAAACAGCCCATCAGGTTGCTCCAGCCTGTGATGTATTTAAAGAGATTATTTATCCTAATGGGAAAAGACACAAGTTTTGCATTTGATATTTAAAAAATATGGAGTATTTATCCCGTTAAAGGAGTTCATTTGACAAGCTCGCACTCAAGCTACCTTCTATCCCTTTTTAAGTGTCATGAGGTGTTTTAGCTGCGTTTTGTAACTGTGTGAAGCCAGAAGCAAAAGCAAAACAGCCCAAAAATGCGTAAATCCAGCAGTGTGGCAGAATGCATTAAAGCCGGTAGTTAAGCAGGGATGGCCCAAAACTGGAAGTCATCTATTCTGAAGAAGTTTGATGTGAACAGCAGCTAGTTGGGCAGACGTGCTGCAGACGTGCTGCAGACGTGCTGCAGACGTGCTGCAGACGTGCTGCAGCGCGGTCAGCGTGGATCAGGGAGGAGCGTCACGATGAGCTGAACGGCCTCACAGGCGGCCTGTGAGGTAGACGGATCAATAAAACAAGCGCACCAGCACTTTCCAGGTGTGAGCTGAGCATGTGTGATAGGAGCGATGAAACTTTGCTGAATGAAACCTGAAAAGGAAAAATCAAAAATCGTCTTTTTGACGGAGCAAAACGCACACAAAGCCTAAAAAAAACCTCACCCAGCCACAGCAAACAGAACAATCCTTTCTTAAATTCAACCCTGAATATATGATTAACAAATATTGACTGTATTCACAGCCAAAACATATTCTCAATAAAAACAGCGCTCTCTAAAAACAGAACTTTCACACTCGCAGTGTGTGTGTTACGTTCCTTTCGAGGCTCGATTATGGCTGCTCTGAGCATCCATTGTATTGTTAAGGTTCATCTGTGGTGTGCTGGATGCACTTTGAGGTTGCAGATGCTGAAATCTGAAAGAAAATTGGTTGAAAGCTGGATTTGTGTCGTTCAGTAACATTGTTTTTTTTAGCTACATGTGATATATGAACACAGACGTCAGCTCTCTTTTCAAAGCGGATTACACAAAATCTAATGGAAATATAACATTTATGCGCTCGACTGAATCAGATCTTCTGCAAACGCAGCACGTCAAACAAACTCGTGATGCGGTACATGGAAGCACTTTCATCTGCAAATTGTGAACAGGATTTCGTCCAAAACGAGGCAAAAACGAAGTACTCTCTTGGATCGTCTTGTTCCACGTTCTTCGGTGACGGGTGGACAGATCTGCTCGTAAAGTGACAGGCTGCCAGGCAGGAGAGCGGCCAGCAACAGGCTGCGATCGCTCTGAAATGAATACAGTGTGAGCGGCAGCCCCTAGCAACAAAGAGGCAGACAGGCTGGTAAATAAAGCAGAAATGCAGTGCAGCTGCTGCAGCTTCTCCATCACTCCACCTCTCCTCTCGCACTGTATCAGCTCCATCTGAATTCCAGTTTAAAGGCTTCATTTAGGCTTGTGTTCTCCTGCTCTCTGTGATATCATGAACCCATTGTCTCTTGTTTAACTCTCTCCCACTCTCATTTCTAGCGCCCTTCCCTTGCAGCCGTCCTCTCCACCTCCCTCACATATGTTTCTCGTCCTCCTCCTTCCTCTCTCGCTCCTCTCCTCCCTCCCTGCTGGCCGTCCCTCAGGTCAACAGCAGAGAGTCTAGATGTTGCTTGTCAATAATTTAATAAGGAGGGAGCGCTCCCCTCTTAACCAGGGCTTTGAATTATTAACCTGCGCGTCCGTGCGAGGCGCGTGCTGGTGCGCACGCCTCGTGTCAGGCGTGATCCCGCATTAGCCCGTGCGCACGTTTTGGCCGCCGCGTTTACGTGTGAAGCGTGATAAAATAATTGGCTGTCAAAAGATGATGGAGCATGCCAACCAAGCACAAATCGGTACTTTCTGCAGCCTGTTTGTATTGTTTTGAATGCGCGAGTGTGTACGTGGCGGGAGATAGCCGGGGAGTACGTGGCATGCATGTTTTATAAGGGCCTGTCTGCACCTCCTAGTAAACGAGATGCAGTCTTCATTTGTCTTGTCTTGAGTGTGTGTGTGTGTGTGTGTGTGTGTGTGGGTGTGTGTGGGTGCAAGGATGCAGCCCTCTGTGTGTGTTTGGAGACTATGCAAAGGTTGTTTAGTTGTGCACACGCATCTCCTCAAGAGCTAAGACGCGGAGTGTAATACGGCTCTATTTGTCACCGCAGAGTTTAAGCGGGCGCAGGTGTAGCATTGGTTATTAATGCTGATGTGTGTGTGCGGACATGCAGCTGGGTTTCTACGTCGGCGTGTCTGTCGTGAACTTGTGCTTGTGTGTGTTTGTGTGTGAGTTCCTGGGAGTCCAGTGGCTACATACATCTCAATGAAGGGTGCAGCATCCATCACGGGCCCGGCAGAGCTGTGCTGAGAGACCTGGAGGAGGCCTTAGCTGGTTAGACGGAGCACACTCGGGCAGATGGATGGTGTTTGTGGTTGGCAAAATGGATGCAAGGGGTTTACTTATGTATGTATTTAATGCTGTGGGTGAGAGTATTCAGTTAGCACGTGAAGACTGTGTGGAATTGTGCTTCTGCTGAATGCAGATCATTCCAGCCTGCAGGAATGTGTGATTAAGAACTGCGGCCGTATTAGTGATATAACTAATCGATAATCAAATGAACCGGAGGGTTCCTCCTCCTCTCCCCCTCCTCGCTGAGGCAGCTGAAGCCATTTCATACCCTCCGCCTCATTTTCCTGTGCAGGGCGCTGATCGATGATGCATCGTGTCTCAACGGCTCTCCCAGACACAACAAAGAAATTTGTCCAGCGACTCGTTCGCATCCTGCATGACCACGCGGCCCGCCTCGCTGTGAATTTTAATTGGCTGCATGTGTAGGATTTCACAGAGGTGCTGCGGAGTGCCGCTGCTGCAGATGGGGAGAAAAAGGCTGATTAGCTCCTCACCTTTCAAAGAGAGGCGGGCGTGTGCTCTCGGAGTCAACGCGATGCCGCGCTGCGCAGCACATCGGTGCCAAGTTACCTCCAACAACCAGCTTGCCTTTGAAGCTTTTGCTGTTGTTTGGTGGAAACTTTTACAGTTTGGGTTCAGATTAGCCCTTTCAGCTAATGCCCCATAAAAATGTAAGCTGATATTTTTAATGTGCATGCCATCTCCTTAAACAAACAACTGAGATTCAACAAGCTGTCAGCCATATCCTGAATTTAATGCCATCATGCTCGGGGATGCGCTTGCTTGTTAGTTTTTCCTTTGGGGGGTCTGGGGACTTTGTTGTGGAAGCTAATTAGCTTTATGTTTTAACACTCCAGGAGACTGTTGCATGTGGAAGGAGCTGGTGGAGAGGGGAGGCGGCGGGCCGTCTCTTTTTGCCAAGCTTATTTATCACACGCATCAAAGGTGTTAATAGTATATTTTGAGGGGAACTTGAAAGGGAATACAGTGATTTACCTGTCTTGTTAAATGTGGACAAATTGCTTAGAGAGTGTACAACCTGCTCTTCATGCTTTGATGTGCTCACTGTTATCTAAGAGCTCTGAATATTGCTGTAATCAGCGGGTGAGGTTTAAAGTTCGGGTGGTGTATTATTACGCTCGCTTTCTCAAGTGGAGCTGCACTTCCCGGCTGGCCCGGTGATTAGATGAGAAACGGACGCATCCAGATCAGACATTAAAGTGTCCTTGACCAGGAGAACCTCCCGCTCGGTTCAGGTTAGCTGCTTTCAGATGCTTTCTGTATGTACATTTATAAATCATAGGAATACTTAATGGTTAATGCACTGCACTTCCTGTATAGAGCATTGTGCAAACAAAGTGCTTTTTACCTTTCGCCCGTCGGTTGTTGACGGAGCTGCTGTTCGAGGCGCCGGCCCGCACACGAGGACGGGAGGAGCCACTGTGATTACCCACAGCCACCCAGACGAATCACCTTGAATGCCAGGGAAGAACAGTCTGTGTGTCCGTGTGTGTGTGTGTGTATATGAGTGGATTTTTTTCCCAGCATGCTTTGCTGGAGGAGCACCGTGGTAAGAGGTAGTGAGAGGTAGTTACGAAAGCGCTAGACTCTGAGCATGGACACTAATGTACCTCTCCAGCTGGCTTTGAGCATGTGTGTGTCTCACACACGCGCGCGCACACACACACACACACACACACAGTGAGTGATGCATATTATACTGTAACCTACATGCGAGCACACATGTATGTCAGTCTGATGTGTGCATGCACGACTGCACTCCTGCATGCTTTGGCCACAGAGCAGTGTAAGTACTTCACACTGTATGATGCTCAAATCCCTACATGATGACAGTCCATTGGTCTCTGTCACTGACACACACGCACACACGCACACACACACGCACACACATACACGTGCACACAAATAATACTTTGAATTTGTTTTTATGCACCAACATACACTTCATTTTCCATCTGTCACACAAAAACCGTTAAATCTCTTTTTAATTTTCTCAGTATGCCGCTTTTATATAGCTTAGGCACACAACTAATCACATGCACGCGTAGACACACACACACACACACACACACACACACACACACACACACACACACACACACACACACACACACACCCCTGTGGTGCAAGCCTCAAAGGAGACAAATGATGGGAATGAAGTGGCATATAGGGAGAGATAAAAAATGGGGGAAGAGCGAGACGGAGACAGACAAACGCAACGAGGAGTGACACGGGGGGAGAAGAAAGAATGACATGATAAAAAGGACTGAGTGAGGAAGAAGTGAGAAACTGCAAAAACAAGAGCGACAAAGAGGAAAAGAAAGTGATAGTTGAAGGAGAGAAAGGATTGAAAGAGACTTATGGACAGACGGATATAAATGAAAGAAATGGGGAGTGACAGCGGTAATAAAAGACTGACTGACAGAGACAGAAAGAGTTAAAAAGCTGTGACAGACTGACATGTTGAAAGAGCTGTGAATGATTGAAAAAGACAACATATATATAATTCTGTGTGTCTCACTATATATATTTATATATAGTACACCATAATATGAACTGAGACATCACCGATGAGACGTCCTCATGCGTTTCTGTGTTCCAGCCGTTAACTCCAGATCAGACTTCATCACTGCTGACCATTTCGCAGACTGTAACACAAGTTTTCAGAGCAGAGTCTTGCCTCTGCTTTCACCTCATTACAGCGCACCGCAGCCTGCTGAGAAAATCAGCCGGCAGGGACTCGAAGCGATAGCCTGACGAACGCGCTGCTGGAACACGCCGCTGGTGTTTGGCAGAAGACGTGAAAAGGTCAAAGCAGTCTTCCCGTTAACAGTGATCTTAAAAATAAAGTGACGGCTTTGGAAAAAACTCTTCCCGAGCTCTTGAATAGCAAATCGTTTCAGTCCGTATGAGGAAACGCTGTTGTTAGTATCGATGATTTTCTAAAATCTGTGCCGACATGTCTGATAACCTGATGTCTTTGAAATGCTCATTTTCGTGCTGATGTTTGCGTGCGTGCCGCCTGCAGAGGCTTCAAGCTGCTGCTGATCGCCTTTTAACATGGATGTTTCATCTGTAACAGCTTTTTGTCAGATTACAGTGACTTTTATTTAGATTTTCCTTACGTCTGTATGCAGACGTGGCAGGACGATTACAGAGCCGCTGATGTTGCCTGATGTCCGAGCGGGAGCGGATAACAGCGGAGAGTTTAAGGAGTAATAATGTGAGGAAATGTTCTCTCAAAGGCGGCATCACTGATGGATTTTAAACCTTTTTTTTTTGCTATTAATGACCATTGAGAGCATGAGGGATGTCACCTGGACTTCTCCACGAGCACATTTCCTCATCACTTTTATCGTTTAATGTTATTAGAGAGCAAACTGTCTGTTTTACAGTGCACAGTGTAACTGAATTCAGAATAGCTCACATGCTCTACAGTATGTAAAGAGGTTTATTGGATGTTCCAGCATGTAGGGAGCTGCAGTGATAATTATTGTGGTTGTAATGACAATCACGTCGGAAGAGCCACGGTAATTTTTCTGCGTTTGACCTGATACGACTGCTGTCATGGCTTTTATGTGAAGGTGAGTCTGGATCGACAGTGCCAAGACATTTATGTAACGAGGTGCACGTCTGAAGCTGGTCTGTTCTGAAAAGTGTAGTGACATGACGATGATGCAGGTAGTGAAGGTCTAAATAAGATAACAGCATGAAACTGTGGTTTTGAAAGCACTAAATTTCGATAACAATGTGAAAACAGCAAAATTCTACAGCAGCAGCAGAAAATTATGGACTGTGAGACGGTCCACACAGTTGACGACCCTCAGGCTGTTTAGACAAGTACCTTCTGTGAAGGACCAAGCTAAAACCAAACTCCTAGTAAGAGCATGTGGTGATTGGTCCTCCGGGGAGCTCGAAAAAAAACCAGCGCGCTGAGGAAGAAAAAGAGTGCAAAACAGGCTGAAAGCGAGGATGTACGAGGAGCCGAGCTTTGAGGAAAATGAGCGATGCAGCAGACAGCCGACTCCTGGCCAGGAGCAGATGAAAGCAGAGAAAAGTGGCGTGGAGGGCGAGAGATGAAGAGGAGCACACGAAATGATGGAGATGAAAGAGAAAGAGGGGGAGAAGAAGAGCGGCGGAGGGACAATGGTTTTCTGAGAGAGGGGGAGAGCAGGAGGCTGACCTTGTGAATGTGGGCAGGGGAGAGGACAGCC
The DNA here is from genome assembly GCF_039877785.1 of Chaetodon trifascialis. Lineage (NCBI taxonomy): Eukaryota > Metazoa > Chordata > Actinopteri > Chaetodontiformes > Chaetodontidae > Chaetodon > Chaetodon trifascialis. The sequence continues at coordinate 3,625,846 of NC_092072.1, forward strand.
GAGACAAAGAGAGACAAAAATAGAGAGTGGAGGGGTACGGAAGAGACGAGGAGCGATGGAGTCGAGAGAGTTGGATGAGCCTGAGGGAAGGTGAGGACGAACGGCGGTCTTACGAGCAGAAGACGAAGAGGGAGGAAGTGAGAGAGTGACTGTGTCTTCAGGAGCTTGATGAACGGCCTGTTGTGCGTTTGGGATGTGTGTGCGGCACCGTTTTCGTCTCGCTCAGTGAATGAATGGAGTCTGTACAGCGTGGCAACATGGCCGACAGCTTCTGAACTTACAGCTTCACCAAAATGAACTGACGCCGAAGTTTATTTTGATGCTGCTTGCAAAATCGTGGGCATAAATCTGCCGCAGTCACAGTCTTTAGTCTGCTGGGACGGCTTTAGGAGCCGGACTTCAGGGCTTTGCTCCCATTCAGCCACACGAGAATAAGTGAGGTCCAGCGCTGATGTTGGCCGATCAGGTCTGACTCACAGTCGTCATTCCAGTTCATCCTGAAGGTGCTGGATGGGGTTGAGCTCAGGGCTCCAAACACCAACACGTCTTTAATTTCATTCATATTTTCCATAAGTTCATCTTAGAGCTCCAGCCCAAACCATAAAAACAGCAGGTCTGTGAGGTGTCCACATACTTTTGGCCAGTTGGTGCAGCCCCGACTGTCATGTCATTACTGCTGCATGGTGCTGATGCCCTGAGTATGAATGATGGATGGTGGTATGGACTGTCGGCTGGGTGGTTGTTAAGCAGGAAAGTCCAGCAGCCTCTTAAAGACGTGCTTCACATTAAGCAAACAAACAAAACAAACACATTTCATCAAGTAAACATGACTTATCACTCCGTTGAAATGATGAGCAGCAGCATCTTCCAGAAACAGGAGTCATTATATGCAGGATAATCCACAGATGTTTTCACTGGAGCTACTCTCCACTGAAGACATAGTCCCTGTGAAAGTTGTTGACGGCGAGGTCTGTGGGTTATCCAGAGTAATGAGGACACTGATTCTGGACGAGATGCTGCTGTTGAATATTTGAAATGTAATTTTTCACTGCTGTGAGCAGCACATGAGAACTTCTGCTCACCAGGGATTGGAGGCACAAAATCTCAGAAACTGGACAAACAAAACCAAAACTTTCTGCATGGCTCGATATCACTGCTAGCAAATAAGGAAGTATGTTTTCCCTGCTTCCCTGCGTGGGTGAGCCGTTTCGTTCCAAAGTGAAGAATGAAGACAAATAAAAACATGTGCGCTTCAAACCTCCTCAAATCTGCCTGACACGCAGTGCACTTTCCGCAGTGGCTACAAAATAAAACGTTATATGGACTCTCATATCCAAGGAAAACATAAATAGGGCAGCAGCTTCACCGCCCACTGCATCAGTTTAGCTTGTCTACCCCGAGGCTGATAAGACTGTCAGACAGGAAGCAGAATGTGGCGACATATTGTTGGAGTCAAGAGGCCAGTCGACTGATAATAAGAGGCATGATGCTGTGTGCAAGCGAAGGAGACCAGGAGCTCTTTCTCTGTCTTTAACGTGTTCAGTTATGGTGTGTAAGCAGCTTCATTTGTCCCATAATTTCAGTATTCTTTGCCTTCATTGCCTGTTAGTGTACAGTAAGTCAACAGTGATTCAGAAAGGTTTAGAAATGCACCAGATCGTTCTGCGTGATAAGACCAGGATCTCCTGATAGAGGTCATTTCACATCCAGATCACGGTGCATATTACCATATAGCACATTTTCAGGAAATTGAATTACATACTGGTCAAATAAAAGGGACTCGCTCATATTTATCTTATTATTTAGAACCTTTGTGCGTGCAACACAACATAACATATTAATATACAGAGTCTGGGGTGTGATTTCAGCGCTCCACTGGCTCTCACCGCAGACTCTCTTCACACTGTTTGAGGTGATTCTGAACGAATCAGTGGTGTTTGAGTCGGTTGTTGGGACCAGTCTGAGGCATCGTTTTCATACCCACACCACGTCCACGCCGCAGAAGTAGCCCCTCTTTTATGTGCGAGCTCCTCATTTTGTCTCTGCTAGCCTTCTCCTGTTTGGAAATACCCCGTTCTGTGTCACGTTCGCTCTCCTCCATGTTTGTTTGTGTCACCTTGCACGCAGATTTCCCACCTCAGCTTTGCTATTTTGTGCTAATTAGCAAATGTTAGCATGCTAACACACTAAACTAAGAAGCTCAAATATTACACCTGCTAAATATCAGCATGTTATCGCTGTGAACCTGTTAGCGTGGTGAAGTTAGCATTTAGCTCAAATCACCGCTGCTCTTAGCGTAGCACCGCTGAGAGGTTGTTGGAATAACTGTAGACTGAAAATATTATGAAGCAAAGCAGTTAAAACATCCTCTGTGTCGCTAAGCTACTGAAAACCTTGTTTTGTCTTCTTGTAAACTAACATTTACTTGCACAAAGGTGATGCAGTGACTCACCTGATCAGTAGTTTCACCTCATTTGGTGCAACAGGGAAAATAAGCATTGAATTTGCACCGTCCATGTGTTATTGAATCCAACTCACTCTTATGGACCTGCTATTGTGCATGTTGAAAAAGATTAGAAGCACGCTGTTATCTAAAATATTAATTTCATTTATATTTTCCATAAGTTAGCCCAAAGCCCCAGACTAAAAGCAAAGGTGTGTGGATGGAGGCGTCCACATACTTTTGGCCGTAAAGTGTAGCTGCTCCTGTTTAAAACGAGCTAACTTCACTCAGCTAGAAGTAATGAGGAAATAAATGTGCAAACAAATAAGCGAGAGAATGTCAGATGGTCTGGAGGAGGTGAGAGAGATGTGTACTCCATGAGGGGAGGAAGATGGAGAGAGAGAGAGAGAGAGGGAGAGAGAGAGGGAGGAGGAGGAGAGAGAGATGTGTACTCCACGAGGGGAGGAAGATGGAGAGAGAGAGAGAGAGAGAGAGAGAGAGAGAGAGGGAGGAGGAGGAGAGAGAGATGTGTACTCCACGAGGGGAGGAAGATGGAGAGAGAGAGAGAGAGAGAGAGAGGGAGGAGGAGGAGAGAGAGATGTGTACTCCACGAGGGGAGGAAGATGGAGAGAGAGAGAGAGAGAGAGAGAGAGAGAGAGGGAGGAGGAGGAGAGAGAGATGTGTACTCCACGAGGGGAGGAAGATGGAGAGAGAGAGAGAGAGAGAGAGAGGGAGAGGGAGGAGGAGGAGAGAGAGATGTGTACTCCACGAGGGGAGGAAGATGGAGAGAGAGAGAGAGAGAGAGGGAGGAGGAGGAGGAGAGAGAGATGTGTACTCCACGAGGGGAGGAAGATGGAGAGAGAGAGAGAGAGAGAGAGGGAGGAGGAGGAGAGAGAGATGTGTACTCCACGAGGGGAGGAAGATGGAGAGAGGGAGAGAGAGAGAGAGAGAGAGAGAGAGAGAGGAGAAGGAGAGTGAGAGAGAGAGAGAGAGAGAGAGAGAGAGAGAGAGAGGAGGAGGACAGAGAGATGTGTACTCCACGAGGGGAGGAAGATGGAGAGGGAGATAGAGAGAGAGAGAGAGAGAGAGAGAGAGAGAGAGAGAGAGAGAGAGAGAGAGAGAGAGAGAGGAGGAGGAGAGAGAGATGTGTAATCCACGAGGGGAGGAAGATGGAGATAGAGAGAGAGAGAGAGAGAGAGAGGGAGGAGGAGGAGAGAGAGATGTGTACTCCACGAGGGGAGGAAGATGGAGAGAGAGAGAGAGAGGAGAGTCAGTCAGAGGGCAGGAGGAGAGGCTGACGGCTCGAGTTGAGGAGATCCGTCTGCTTAGTGTCTGTCAGTTCGACAGAAGAGAGACTGAAAACAGCTGGGGGCTCTCGCTCTGCGCGTGTGTGTGTGTGTGCACTCGTGTGTGTGTTACTGCCAACACAGGCCGCCCTGTGTGTGGTGTATGTGTGTTTACGAGAGACAGAGATGGGGGGCACGGCAAGGACAGCCAGAGATCAAAGACACACACACACACACACACACACACACAGAAAGCAGGCCGTGTTGGCAGTGATTGGTCAGCCTGTGAGACTGTTGGATGTGATCTCGATACCTGCAGTGATAATAGATTCAGAGAGGTCACACACACACACACACACACACACACACACACACACACACACACGCACGCACGCACGCACACACACACACACCACCTGCAGATGCCCAGTCGCAGCAGTTCTCACACTCTTAATATGGTAGAGCTGTCATCACTGCACCAAGAGAGGGGGATGGGGGTGGGGTCCGGGGTGTGTGTGTGCACGTGTGTGTGTATGTGTGCGTGCGTGTGTGTGTGTGGTGGTGGGGGCTCTTGGATATGAATTCAGCTGTAGCCGGCAGAGTGAGAGACAAATAGGAGTCCTGGGCATGAATTGAATTGTGGCGGGGAGCGAGGAGAGATTGTGTCCTATGTAATTTCAGACTGTAATGTGCTGGTACACAGTGTTCTGCCCTCCCTCCCTGCAGGCCTGCATCCATTTCTTCTCATTTCTCTTCATTTCTGAGCACAAAGAGCACCACCCCCCCCCCCCCCCCATCTTGCCGCTTGTGTGTCTCTCTCTCGTTTGCATCCCCCCCGTTTCGCTCTCGTCTTTCCGGCCTCCGTGTCGCCGTTTTGTCGTCTCGTTCTTGTGTGGAGGTATTTTCTGTCTCGTTCCTCGTGCTGGTGTTTTATTCAGCTCTGTTCTGCCTCGCGCTGTACTTCACGCTCTGTTATTGTTGTCCTGTTTTGTTCTGCACTGTAGCTTTTTCCTCCCCCTGCAAAATGTTTCTGTCTGGGCTTCTGTGTATTTGAGGTCACTTAATGTGTCCCAAGAGGCTCCACTGCTGCTTCATCAGCTGGTGGGTTAATGTTGCATCAACAGGCCACCTTTACGTGAAATGCTTATTGTTTGCATTTGATATAATTGTGAGCTTAGGATGGTGTTTATTCTTCTGTCACAAGGACCAACGAGTAAGGGCTTGACGTCACCAGCTGTGGTCAAGAGGAAGCTGTTTTGTTTTGTTTAATGTCACGTCCGCTCATGTAATCGTAACTCCTCGGCCTTTACAGCATGAGGAGATATGGCCTGTCTCTTCTGGTCAGCCCTGCTGGTAGAAGCAGTGATGTTGCATTCATAACACCACCTGAATGCAGGTGAGGATAAACACTAAATAAAACCAATAGAAACATTGTTTTTATATCCAAATTGGAGTCCACCCTCATGGAAACTTTGTCCTTTGGCATTTGCAACATTAGCAAGACAAAAACACAAATCTTGCTCATTGATATTGAACAGTGACAACATTTTTCTGTCCCGTTTGTGGAATATCTGCCTGGGAACTATGGTCAGGATAACTGACTGAAGGTTGTGGTTGTGGCAGTGAAACGATTGCGGTGCACAAAAAGAAAACATTCGTCTCGGATTGCGGCGTCTGGCGTTGTGATTGCGTGCTGCAGAGCGGTCCAGTGGGAACATAATTGTCGGGGATGTGAGCAGCATTCGGTGTCACGTCTGGTGATCAGAGAGCTTAATGTTCGATTTGCGAATGATGGTGAGAGAAATGGATCTGTTAGCTTACGATGCCCGTCTGCTAATTGTTTCCGTACCTGGGCCCGGCTTCAGAGCGAGGGAGGCTCTTCCCTGCAGCGTGTGAATTGAGCGCTTAGTGTTTGAGTGTTATGACATCTGACAGAGGGAGTAATGATCGTTCATCGGAGGAGGTGAACCTGGAGGAATAAATGTGCTGCGTTGGCCAGAATCACCTGCTTTAGTAGCGATTAGCGCGCCTCCCAGCTCACCCGGCTTCCTTCCAGTGAGTGATGATCTTTCGATGCATGTCCACTGAGCGGTGAATGTTGACCGGACTGCAGTCGATCAATTATTGATAACACCTCCAGGCAGAAACCTTAATTTTTAGACAGAATACCTGATAATCTCTGTAATGGAAACATAACTTTAAACTTGCACCTTTCAGCTCTTCACCAGTCAAACTTAAACGTTCCCAAACAGACACGCGATGGTGAAAATAAGCCGTCACTGCTTTTGCTGGGGAATCCCTGCGAACACTTCAGGGGCCTCCAATCATCTCTGGGCCCCTTTTAAAGCCCCTGATTTCATTTCTGTTGATATTTCACCGGTTGCTTCTGCACATATCGAGCCCCCAGCCCCCCTCCCATCCCGGCTCTGTGTCATTGTCAGAAGTGTTAACATTGGTGTTTGTCTCCTGATCATCCCTTATTAATTTGTGTTCAGCTTTGTAATCCGGTTATTTGCCACTTGCTTCCCGTTCTGGCAGAAAATATCAGTAATTAGAGCTCAGTGCTTGGCTGGCCACATTACTCTCGTCTTAGTGTTTTACTGAAGAGTGCTTGTTAAAATGGACCCGTGTCGCTTTGAACCGAAATGAGCCAAATCCACCCCCATTGTTGGAATCCACCCGTCTATCTCAGCGATTCACAATCTCAGCCAGCTCGGGAAAGATGAGTCACAAGTTGATTTTGGGAGGAAAAAAATAGATTAAAAACAAATCTAATCTCTGAAACCTGAGAAAATATGGCTCAGACTTGGTGATAAATTTGTTTTGCTTGTAAAATGTTAAATGTTTCCAGCTTCTTGGCTTCCTGCTGTAATTGATAATTAAAATTTCCTCTGCTGTTAACCATTATGTTTATTTATGGCTTCCCGTTTGGCCTGTTTCTGCGTTGTTTTCAGGCTGAGAGTAATCAATTTGAAACTCACCTGCTGTAAATCTAAATTTTTCTTCAAATATGCGTAACTTGGTGGATTATTGTCAGACCAGATTGACAACTGGACCCTTTGTGATATGGAGACGGTATTTAATTATGCCCTATGAAGTACGCTTAGATAAGCAATGAATGAGAGCAAATATGAGAGCGGCAGGTGTCAGGCGCGCGCACACACACACACACACACACACACACACACACACACACATATCAATGAGCCAGTTTCCTTTGTGTAATACGCCCTTTCAATGTTCCAGACGAGAGTTAAAACCGGAGCATAAAGCAGGAAAGAAGGCGCTTCTTGTAAGAAATGGCCAATGGGCTTATACCCGGGCTGCTAGATGCACCTGATTGTGGTGTAGGTGGACATGACAGCGCTGCTACATGCCTGGACGCCGTCCTCACAGCCAGGGCTGGGCGAGCGGCCGAATACAGGCCTGACCAAAAATAGGGACCAGAAAATAGACGGCGGTGACAAACGAGCAGGGCTGCAGCTGAAGTCTCACTCAATCAATTAGTGAACTGATGAATTTGTTGATGGACAAAAAATGAATTCACAATTTCCCATCTGCTCAAGGAGGATTTGTGTGTTCTAAGTTATTATTAATGTTTGAGCTTCAAACGCTCAATCCTGACAAGTCATCTTGGGCTCTGGGAAGCAGGATTTTTCACGTTTTGTGGACCTAACAGTTCGTTTTGTTAGTCAAAGGAGTGCAGCCCTGATCAACAGCTGCTTAAAATCTTTCCGTCGCTGTGAGACGTCCCACCGAGGAGCCGAAAACAGTGGCTGCGCTCTTGTGTCCTCAGTTGTGAAGACAAATGGTTAATGAAGATTCCCGAAGTTTATTTAGAAACCAGCGATGTGTGTGAAAGGTCACATCCGGACTGCGCTATAGCCTGTAGTACAGAGGGAGTTTAATGAACTCGAGTGTGATGGATAACATGTAGTTAAGCACGTCGTCTCTGAGGACGCTTCTCTGGGCAACACTTTCTAAAAAAGTTCCACAAGGACGCAGCAGAGATGACTTAATGTTCCTGGATTGGCTCATCATCCACAGTGTCTTCCAGTCTCTGGCTGCTTCGGCCTTAATGGGACGGTTGTTATTGTTGCTGTCACATCACATCAATCAGCCACTTTCCTTCATTTCCAGCATCGCATAAGGAGTGATGGTCTGTGAGAGCCTGAGTGGACGCCGAGGGCCAAAGATCGTTGTTGTTTCTGCGCTTTTTGGACCAGTGTGTTGATATCATTGCCACGTGGTGTTTCCATTTCTGTCCTGTAGCATCACGAATGTACCAGAAGTCAACAAACAGTAACATAAGACGCACCTTTGACTTCTGAATATTCTCTCCCAGCTTCACGCTCGCTTTGCCCCTTCGCCTTTTCTTGTCCTTTCTGCCAATATTGGATAACCATCTAATTTGTTCAGAGCTACATCTCTTACATCGTGATCCCCTTCCCGTTTTTTTTTTTTTTTCTGAATAATTCCTTTTGATGAATTCCTCGCCGGCCTTTGATCTGTGCCGCACAAGTGGATCGCGCAGGAGAAGCGCATCAGATGGGGAAGTCGAACCCTTCAGTGGAAGTCAGAGGAGAGCCGTGCGGCCTTGATCAACAAGGGGCATGAAAAGAAATGCCTGCACATGAAAGGAAGCAGGGAACAAAGGCCACTGACACGGCTGCTGCGGATCCTTTGTTGTGTACAGATATGACACAGATGTGTCATTTAACGCGGCACAGAATGTGGACGCCGTCACGCTCCGCTTTCTCCCGTCTTCAACCTTTTGTCCTCCCCGAAAAAGGATCGCAGTCGATCTTCAAGTTTGCTCACGTCGTCTGCTCTTGAAGGCATCGCCTCAGAAGTGCGTGCATTTGTTTTTGTTTGCATGGAGCTCAGAGCCCCAGCGCCAAAGGTGGGCTTTGGACAACTGAGACCTGAGATGCTGAACCGTCTGTTCTTTAGCTCCACATCGCTGCTGGTGCTCTTGTTCTTTAATGCGTGAAGCTGGCTCGCAGTGGGAAGGCTTTTGTTTGTAGATTACACTCTCGGCATGTCTCTTGGTGCTTTAGGCCAGGAGAACACCTGAGAAAAGGTGTGCAAACACACAGAGCTGAACTTTTGTCTTTAACTTAAGTTCATCCCGGGAAGGTTTTCTGAGCTTAAGTCTTCTTTCGCCACCGTCCCATACAGTATGTTCAACGCCCGGGAACAGCCTCAGTAAGCCAGACAGCAGCTTTAGGGGGAGAATACCTTGCTCAGGGGCACTAATGCATGTCTCGTTCACTTTTCCCAGACATTTCCAGCCTGTCCGGGGGTCTTTCTCACTAAGCGGGATTACAAAGCTGTCTGGACTCCATGTAACACCCAGAACAGCTTCTTTTCACTGCAGCCCATGTTCCAGCTTTGAATGGGTGTTCTGGGTTTTTACTCATCAAAGATACTCAGTTAACTCTGTAATCCTGCTTTGTGAGAAAGACCCCGACTCAAACGGGCAAACACTCAGCCAGAGGCTCGCTCCTCTGCGCTGTCGGCTGTCAGGAGTGCCACACGCGCGTCACGTTAAGGTGTACCATGACCCTGAATCGCGTGGTTGGTTGTTGGTTTTCGTTCTGCTTTTGGAGGAAACGCAGCTCTGAAACACAAAGCTGTTGTGCAACGATTGTTTTATTCAGGGGTGGTGCTTAAAAACTAAGCCTCGAAAGGCTTTACTGATAATCTGTGCTGCGTGGAGAAAAAAATAGACTCTTATGAACTTTTTAATTTAGTGATATAAGGATATTCATAGAGTCAGAACTGAGAACTAGAGTAGATCCCATGATAAATATCACCAGTGAGTGTAAATATAAGGTGATGGGAGTCTTGCAATATTCTTTTTATATTCTTACCTAAATCTTATTTCTTTCTGCGAGGTTTGCGTCTCCACATGTACCAAATCAGATTCACCAAACTGCACAAAGTTGCTGTAAATCGTCCGTTTCAGCCACCAGTTAATGCGCATTCCTGAAATTTCATCAGCAGCATGATCGACGCCTGCGATGCTGACATGTAAGACTGAAATAAACGTTGCTGAAACGAGATATGTTGCTGTTCCCCTGTGGAGAGACTGTGTGTGCGTGACTCACAGACATGTCTGGAACACTCTGCTCACACCTGGAAACCTGGCGAAGGCCACGACTGCTTCTCGCATCAGGCCCGGTGTGGGCATGTGTGATGTCTGAAGTTGCAGCCTGTAACAATGTTTTTCCTTTGAAAATACAGCGCAGATCGTTGACACACAGAATCAGAACGGCGGAAACTGCGATGGCACGCTACCTGGACGCACCTTCACGGCAACGCCGCGCATCAGGCGCGTTGAAGCAACAGGAGCGGCAGATCTGACGGCCATCTGTCTGTTTTAGCTTCTATCAGAGATGTATGGATGACGTGCCTGAACGAGCGCGAGCTGAAAGCTGTCTGTGTTCCCTGCACTTTCTACAGTGGAACTAAATTGCATATCCAACACCTATTCATTAGGATAACAATAGCTTTTGTGTGGAGTATCGTGGACCTCGTCAGCCCTCTCGATGGTGCGAAGGCGCCGGCGTGAATGGGAAACCTCGTCCTCGTCTGTCATCAAAAGGACAATAAAAGCTTGATTAAAGATGATTATATACAGGAGAAGTCATTTAGTGTCAAATACAAATTACTGATGAGTCAGCTCTTACGCTGATTGAAGTCTTTCCCTCTCTTTCACACACACACGCACACACACACACACACACACACTGCAACTGCAGAATTTGCAGAATTTCAATTCTTCTCGTGAGATAGTCGACTGCATTTTGGAAATAACGCAGAAGGATTTGAAAAGGGTTTCATAAGCCCACGGGCCGTATCATTTCCTCACCCCGCAGAGGATTATGCAGCAGTGGAAAAAAAAAAAAAAAAAAGAAAGAAATCGCCATGACTGGAGTTAATGGATTGTGAGCTGACAACATGGTAACGCTGAAAAGCCTCCCACGGTGTAAACATGCCAACAGTCTGAGCTGTCAGCTGCCCATTAGTGTTAAATTAAAAGTTACTTCTCTTGCTTTTGTGGCTCAGCCCATCGCACCACATTATCACATAACTGGAAAACGAATGCCAGAAACATCATGGGAATCGTGTTGCTCTTACTGGGAATTAAGTTCTCCATTGTTCGCCAGCAGTGAAACCCGTCGCTGATTGTCGAAAAAGAATCGACCTGCCGTCCTCACGCGAACTCGTTTTAGCTTCATTTATACGTGTGAATGATCCCTCGCTGTGTTTCGCCACAGCTCAGCAGGTAAAACACACTAAGGGCGCAAAACGCTCTGAAAGTGAATTCTCTATTGTCACTTAAAAGACGACTTCAAGCAGAAAGATGATGTGAGCCAAATTTGGTGTTTGTACAAAGTCCCTGTGTTGTTCCTCTTACCATGTGAAGAAAGTCAGAATGTCGCTTTGTGTTGGCGAATGCATGTCAGAGACCCGCCTCGTCACTCGGGACGCGGCTGCTGGTCTGTTTTATCACCTCGGCGTCTCTAAAGTCTCTTCCCACCTGCGGAAGGCAGTTTGAAATCACATCAGGGAGCTAATCACACGGAGCATTTGTCAACAAAGCTGCACGTACGCGTTTGCAGCGACTGCTGAGGATGCCTCCAGCTGTGACGAACTTTTCCAATTCTCCATTTAAATTACTCCAAATGACACCGTGCGTCTAATGCTGCGAGAGCTATATCTAATCAGGCAATGACTCAAGCTTTCAGCGCCAGTTAGAGTTAATTCAGGGTTACTGATGTGCGGCAAGACAACAGTTCCTGCAGCAACGTGGCAACTTTTTGATCTTAACACAAAAAAATCCACTTTGTAATTGAGCAGGTTGTCGTTTTCCGCCGTGTAGAAGTCTCACTTAGCTCAATGCGTCGTGCATATTGATGATCCAGCCTCGAAAGTTTTCAAAAGAAAGGGCCCAAACTATTTAATGTCTGCAATGATTAGAGATTATTTGCTTCCATTTGATGCTGACAGTCATTTTATATCCAGATGAAGCGTTTTCGTTCAGCATGTGAGCGTTCAGACCAGCTTATTCCTGTTTGTTTAGGTTACATTTGTTGAATTAAACCTCACTCATTCTCTGCTCTAATTTGTCATTCAGAACGTCTCAGCGTAACAGAGCAGCCACGACCACTGAATCATCTACTATCCTTCAGCTAATAATATCATTAGCTTGAATTTTGTGCCAGAAAATGTGGACATTGACGGATTGAGCCTCAATATGCGAGAGGATGGTGAATAATACAGTATTTTGGACGTGGATCCTCGCCGAGCAAAATGAGAGAATGATTCTGCAATTTTCTGCTTTTCATCAGCCTCTGTTGATTGTGTTTGAATTTTCCAAACGGTGGATGTCCCATTTTGGAATTAATTTCAGCTGTATTAGCATCTTTGTGGTATCAAATCCTCACAGACGCAAACAGATGCCAGGACCTGCCAGCTAACGGTAACTGTGTGTGTGTGTGTGTGTGTGTGTGTGTGTGTGTGTGTGTGTGTGTGTGTGTGTGTGAAACCAAAGCTGTCCTCGTGACAGCTAATCTCCTCTTTCCTTTTCTCTCCGCCACATTGTTGATCAGTGTCCTGTTACTGAAAAGCCAACGTAAAATGCCATGATTATGAGCTGTCAAATGTCAATTAGCGGTAATTCGGCCCCCCGGTGTGCGATGGATGAGCCGGTCGCTCAGCGCCAGCCCTCCTCCGCCTCCTCCCGTCTCCTCTGCGTCGCATCTGAAGAATTCTATCTGTTTTTGTCCACGTGTGAATGTCACGAGCGTCAGATTTTAATGGGTGTTGATCCTGTTTAATGACTCTGCTGCGTGTGAAATACATCAAAGTCCACGGTGATTGATACCCCGCGCTGTGGCCCTTCAACACTCACGATTCACTTGTGACTCTACGTGTTACACACAAACAGTAATAACACGATGAATGGCTCCGGAAACTCGGCTCAAAAGAGCGTTTTAGCGTCTTTCAGCTTATTGTTTCGTTTACATGTCAGTCATCAGCCATTTTTTGGGACCAACTTTATGTCATCAAAGTTAGCAACTAGCTGGTGAACATTGTGGAGCGCTGAGCAACTAGAGAGACTGTTTTTCCTGGAAATTGGTGGAGACAAAAAACAGCTAATAGGATGGTGAATATTGCACTTAACATTCATTAGGTCGCCTGAAACACTACTCCAAATGAATGCTAATGCTGGTCTGTATCTGCCTGATGTGCAAGTAGTCAATTCCTTGCTAACAAGTTCATGGAGCAGTGTGTCAGTGTGCTGTTCACAGCTTGTTTCTTGAGCGTCCGGTTTGAGCTTCAGGAACAAACTACCTGAACGATCTCGTTTTGAGGGGTTCCTGATATCCTCCCTTCCATCCTTCTCCTCCGCCTGCACTGCATGTAAAAATGTATTTTATCCTCATATTAAACTGCCACAAGCTGCACGTTGCTGAATCTTTCAGACCGCTTCATCCCTCGTTAGCGGCACAGTCGCAGCAGTGGCCTTAAGCTCGATCGCTCCACGCCCTCGACAGCTGTCTCTCGCTGTCTCACCTCACCTGCGTTCGCACCTGAGCGGCAAAGTCTGGAGGGCAGAAATGAAGAGGTGAAGTGATCACGCGGTTAACCCGCCGAACATGCAGGTTCTGCCAAGACAGATGTTGTTTCACTGCTGGATGAGCACAGAGATGATTGAACTGAAATGACCAGTTTATTATGGATGAGTCGCTTCAGAGCACTTTCTTTTCTTCAGGCTCCGGAGCGTAAACGCTGAGCTGAGACTTGATTTGAGCATCCTGCGAGTCTACAACAGGAAATTGTGGAATTTAACGAACTACATTACAAGTACACACAAGTTTGAGGTACTTGGACGTCATACGTCATGCTCCATGTTTTCATACCTCTCATTCTTGCCAACGCCGTGTCTTAGATTTTGGTGGTCAAAGGTCACGGTGAGCATACTCAAATCATTTTGGGCCATAACTCAAGAATTCATGTGCCAAATTTCATACGTTTGGTGACTCGAATCTTCGGCGTCCTCCTTGAATCTGTGCTGATTGTTTAAATCTTCCGTGCTGCCGGGTTGAACACGTGCGTGAAGCGTAAACGCTTCACAGTTTGTCGCCTCTTTGCAGCAGCATCCATATTTGAAGCATCGCAGTCCACCGTGAGCTGATTGGTTCATGCTGATGTTGAGCTTCAGGTGATTGTCGCATCACTTCCATTGAAAACACTGTCACTGACACAGGAGACAGAACGCTGATTTCACTTCATCTTGAATGAGTGGCTCATGGTGTGCCATTGCATGTAAATAACCTTTCCAGAGCCTGTTAGCACATGCAGCAAGAATCCAATTAGGAGCTCACCATTGAAACCCAGGCGCTAATAAGAACACCGTCGTGAGACAGAGGCCACCTAGCATGTGGTCTTTAGTCTAATGTATTCACAATAATTATGCTGGGTAAACTACTTTGATAACCTTGATAATCATATTTTGAAAAGAGCAAGAAAAGAAGTTGAATTAGCGTTGTTGCTGTTGATAAGGTGAAATATATCTCCGTGCAGCACCTTCAGTTTTTCAAATGCGGCTAATATTTCAGCGTTTGACCCATTATGACAGGCTGATTAAAAAACAGAAGAACACAGCTGTTGCTTCGCTGCCATCTACAGGTATGTGATTTAGACGCTAATGTGGATGAGTCTACCCCGTCAGCATATTCGTCACGCTTACGCCGCGTGCCCGCCTGCATGGAGAAGCTCCACATAAACAGGCAAATGCCACAAGCCTCTAAATGTCAATTAACTGTGATTCATCTCTCTGGTGCATTGGGAAGGAAGTGGAGTGTGGCCATTCATTTAACCGCCTCCCCTCTTTGACTTTCCATTTACGTTTAGCTGATGCTTCAATCCACAGCGACTTCCACTGAGTGCAACAGTCGAATAAGCTGCAAATTGTGTGATCACTGGGGGTGTGAGCAAATAATGGAGAGGCCTGGAAAGATAAGGGTCATAGTGGTGCATTGACACCAATTTCCCTAATAACAGGACAAGTGTATGTGCGAAAGGCTTGTAGGAAAAGAATAGTAATAAAGAGCATAACCGCAACCAGCAATTACATGTGATTTTAAAGGGCAGGAAGTTTGCCGCTAATAATTATGTGTACAATCGAGGAAGTGAGTGCTTCAATAAAACTGGGGGAGAATACATCACAGAGCAAACATATAATGTGATATATTAATATTGTCTCATCGTTGAACTGTGGTTGCAGCTCCCGGTTTTCTGAATAGATGACAGAGGAGAGAAGTGCTGTGGCTGTAGTGTGTCAGGAAATATTGGATTTTATATGCACAAAGTAAGAAGGAAAACAAGCGTTAGCATCTGTCTGAGCTGTGGTGAACGTTGTCCCCCTCTTGCAGAAGGAGAGAAAAAGTTTTTAGGTGCGTGTGAACAAAAAAATCCAAGTGAAAATCGATCCCAATCGATCAGCTGCTTTAAAGAACTCTGCCAATCTCGGCTGAAATTGAAAAAAACAATGAGCCATGCGGGGATACTCCAGCGATTTTAGTATTGAACTTCCATAAACATTGGAGCAGCAGAGATGAGGCTGGAGCTCCACTAGATCCTACATTTCCCATGATGCTACTCAGTAGTGTCTTTCAAAAGACCCTTTCTGCATCAGAATACTCAGCAGTCCTTCAGGACTCCTCACGAGGAGTAAACTGAGCGAAATCAGCTGTGTCACTGCTAACTTTAGCCGTCGTAGGCTAAACTCATGCTAGCTTGCTAGCATGTTTACGCCACCACGCCCGGCTGTGATTGTCTGTAGCTGTGCATCGGAGTATTAGCTCGGATGCTGGACCCTAAGGAAACCAGAAACGGCCACAGGTAGCCATGCGTTTGTCTGAAGAGAAACTTCCTTCGTCGTCATCCTTTTCCTCAGCTCCTCTCTGAGTCAGCTCGCTCTCTGTGGGCCTTTTTTTTCAGGCTGTGAGGAATTAAATCATTTCTGACGTGATCTCATGCTCTCTGCTCCCTTCCTTTCACTCCTTCAATGTTTGACTTTTTCCTCTCATTTTTGGCCATTTTCAGACTTCCCCTGCTCCGTGGCCTCCTTTCATTCTCATCGCCTCTCTGGTTTTTAGTCCTTCCTCTTCCTCCCCCCCTCCAGTCTCCCCCTGCAGCTTCAGACTCTCTCTCTGCTTAAGTCGTTCCTTTAGTCTCTTTACTTTTTGAAACCTTCTTCCTGAGTTTCTTTCTGTCTTGCTCTTTTATTCTGTTGCATTTATCCTTCCTCGTACATTTTTCTTCCATCTTCATCTTCCTCTCCTTTCACGCTCCTTCCTGACTTCTCCTTCAGCTCTTTCAGTCTTTAACTTCCTCCTCCTTCCTTCTCCATCACCCCCTCCTTCCTCTCTTTTTCACCCTGTCTCGGTTTTCATTATTCCCCCTGCGTCACAGAAGAGATTTCATTGACCACTCTGAATAACACAAAGGTTTATGTGGTTCATGACCGTCTGGTGTGTCTGTGTGTTTTTCTGTTTCAGCTTCTTTATTTTAATTAGGTTAAATTCATCCGTGTGTTTGTGCATGAGAGAAGAAGAAGAAGCAAATAACGGAGACAGAGATGAACTCTTGGTTCATCGCTGCTATTCTTGTTGATTCAGGCTGTGGAAAACTCGTCCGACAGCAAATGGTCTGCATGCATGTGCTTTGCATGTGTGTGCGTGTCTGTGTGTGTGCGTGTGCACATCTGTCTTACAGTGGGAATGGATAACTGGTTTGACAGCCCATTGTCTCCCTCAGGGTAGAGACTGTGGTTCAATGACTGAGTCAGTCTCATATGCAGACACATTACAGCGAGATGCTCTGATTTATGCACACACACACACACACACACGCTCAGATGTACAGTAATCACACATGCACACACACACTGTGAAGCACACAGATGCCTTGACATACAAAATTCTTCCCTGCACACATGAGCGAACACGTGGACGCACGCATGCTGTAAATCCCCGACGCCCCCTGCAGCACACACAAACTTTGGCCTCTTTTAGTGTTGTTGTGTTTTACAGCTGATTTGCAGGCGAAGCCCCGGCCGACCGTTCACCTCCACGCCGCGGCGTGTAACATATTGTCCTAATCAGTCCCTCACACGCTAAGAGGCTTTTTCAGCGGAACCACCCGGGGCATGCTAGCAGTTAGCGGGCGCTTATACCCTTTTCTTCTGCAGAGAGCGAGAAGCCGGCTCCCCGCAAGAATTTTATCTTTGCAGGCGCAGGAGGCTGGCGGAGAGCGAGGGGAGGCGGAGGAGAAAAGACCCGGGTAGGATTTGATCCCGGGTCAGCGGGGGCTTCGTGGCAAGGGTCCGCATCGCTGCATGAGTGCCAGGCAGAGCGTGGAAAAAAGAGGAAAGAAAAAGAATAATAATAGAAGCGTCATTCTGTGTCGAGGTTTGCTAAAGTGACCATCGGGAGATTTGATTATGAGGCTCATTGTCGCAGGATGACAACAAGACTCTTTAAAAATGTCACGTAAAGCCTCGTGATCGTTTGTGGAAGCTGGCAAACACACTGCACAGCTGCTGGATTACACTAATAAAATATTACAAGTTCTCTGATCCTTCATATCTTTGTTTTCTTACATATCCCCCCATCTCACAATTCCAAGGATTTCATTGAAGTTCCTTAATTTTGAGAAATTTAATGCTGCAAATGTATTTTACTGGCTTTATATGCATATACGTGTTTTAACAAGGCACAACCGCGGCAATTTATCTCACTGCTCGAGAGCTGCTTGTTGACAACGAACGCGAATAAAAAGAGCCATTGCGAAGAGGCAAGGACAGTTCACGTCAGCCGCTGAAGTGTTTTTAATGAACACATTTTTCACAAATGGCACACAACAAGGCAGGGCGTTAATGCACTCCGAAGACACAGCACCTAGGTGTGCTTTTGTAACGCTGTTGTTTAGCAGGATTTTTCCCGCTCGGGGTTTCCTGCTGCTCGCAAATGCAAACTAGTCAAAGTTTCAGCTGAAAGCCACAAATGCATTTTCTGCTACATCAGTTTTATTTGTCAAATCCATCAGAAATTCAGCAGACGCTCGGCTCTCCTGCGGAGCGCTTTTGAACGCGGAGACCTGACAGAATCGGTAGCAACACTGATTCTTGTTCGGGGGGGAAAAAAACAGGGTATCACAGCTACACAGCGCCATTTATTTGATTTTATTTTTAGAAAAGGGAAAAAAATTGAAAGTGTAGCTTCAAAAGAACCTTGCAACACACGATTTGGGCCTCAGCGGCAGACTGACTGCTGCACAGTCGAGTGGGATGATCGCAGAATAAGAGGCGAATGTTAAGAAGAGTCATTCCACTCGACCAATTTAAGCTCAGCATTCTGAAGCAGCCTGCGGGTCAGCAGGTGCTGCGTGGTGCCGAGACGGTGCTCGGCTCCAACCGTCCTCCTTTCATCTCTGTTTAAGCTGGAACGCACGGGGCAGCTCTCCCGGCTTGTTTTCGGCGAACCCGTGCGGTGGCCCAGCTGACCGGCCCCGCTCTCTCAACGCTCTTATTCATGCTCGAGCAACGAGTTACAGGTGCCCTCCGCTGAATTTCAAGCAGATTCTGCATGCAGAAGCCGCACTCGGGCCGCTGCGGCGTCGCTAACGGCTCGCCCCCTAGCGCTGCCTCCTGGTAGATGAGCTTTTACTGTAATGAAGAGGGCCTAGCTGAAGGAAGCTAGCTAAGACGCTGCCTGAGGCTTCTTATCAAAGGCGCATGATTCAAATGTTTTTTCTCTCTCGAATGAACTTCTCTCTTTTTTTAATTGCCCCTCGTTGTCTCTCTCTCTGCGTTTCCCTCGTTCTTCTCTATAATCTTGCTCTAAATCACCTGGAACACATTAAGGGGGGCGATCTCCCCTTCTGACGAACACAAAACGAGTGGGAGGGAAAAACATTTCATTAAAAAACTCAGATTGGTGATAAAACACTTTGAGTGCTCTCCCTCGGTTTTCTCCATCTTACTCTCTGTTCACGCTCCTCTTTTAGTTTCAACACAAACACATTCAATTATTCAAACAGTATTGATTTGGTGGATGATGCGTAATCTCCCTCTTTGTCTCCTCTGCCTGCCTCCAGGTATCGGGGCTCAGAAAGTGCGGGTGGAGGAGGAGCTGGAGGCGTATCCCACGGAGTCCGTGGATCTCCGCTGCCAATTCATCGATGGAGGAGGCCGAACCAAACTCACACAGGTGGGAAGATGGAGCGCAGCTGCTGTGTTCGCAGTAGCTTTGGAAGCAGCGGCTGACGTGCTGGTTATGCCTAATGGAGTGAATTGATTGAAGGGGATATAACGAGGGATAAGACGAGGTCACACAGCTCAGTCTCCCCCGTGACATTTTCCTTGTGCAGACGTGACAGCAAAGAAATTAATGCCACATTTTTTGCTCTGTGAAACAAATATTCTGAGCGCTTGAACAAAGGTGAAGCAGCTCCGCTCAGACTTAAACTGCCTTTTTCACACTCGGTGTTTTAGAAACAGAAAAGTTTCGATCCACCTGCATGAAAACAAGGAAACAAAACAAGGGAAATGTGGAATCTGAAAAAAAAAAGGTGGAAATATTGCAGAAATATTTTGTACTCTTGGCTGAGGTGGAAGAAGTCGGAGTATCAATAAAAGCAAAGTGTGACAAAGCGGAAGCAGACTTACCGAATAATGAATACGCACATGAAGAATGAGACTCGATATCTCCTAAAAAAAGTGAGGGGTTTTGTTTTCGTTCCCTCAGATTGAGCTCAGAGGGAGCAGGTCCTCCTCCGCTCAGTCCACCATATTGCACCGCCATGTTTGTACAGTAGCCCAGAACAGACAAACTAACACTGCGAGTCGAGGGGTGTTCAGTGTGCAAAGGAAAACATCAGATTTGTGTGGAGCGATGAGAAGATTTGAGAGGACAGTTGACCAACAGCACGAGTGTTTGGCTTAGCTTAGCACGAGCGTGAAGTCAGAGTACTCTTTAAAATGGGACCACTGCCCATTTGAAGGTGAGGTGATGAGCAGGGGGGGCAGACAGGATCAACATCGATGTCCCCGGATGAGTTAAGCTCAGCTTTGCACAAACATGAGAACGGGGAAACGGCCAGTCTGAGGTGCCCTCTGACGACGCTAAGCTCATTTCATTTTAGCTCGCTCTTACCTGATGGAGAGGGGCGAGCTCACACAACACAGACGTGACTGATAGGAAGTCAGTTTATTTTGTCAAACCCTATATGTAAGGCAAGGAGGCTGAAGCTAAACACTGACAGCTGCTTGCTGTTTCGGCTTGATCCTGGTTTGATCTGTCCTCCTCTGAGTTGTGAATGAAATCAATAGGCAATTTCTTCTCATACAAAAACTGGGATTGCAGATGGCTAAATCACCCTCTCTAATATTTTCTCGACAATCAACAGCTAACGAGCGAGTCCACTAATCTGCGCTGACGTCTGGGTTACGAGCCGTCTTCCTCTTCACAGCCCGCGGCTCTGCTTTCTCTCTCCCTTTCCTCTGTATGTCATAACTTTAATAGATGCTTGCTAAATGCGTATTGATGAACTTTATTCCCTCTCCTTCCTGGTCTACCACGTTAGCCAGCGGTTTGTATTTAACACTGTCACTTTGAAAACTGAAGAGAAAAGAAAATCAATTTGATACAGCATCACAGTCGTCTCCCCGGTGGTGCAGTCATAGCAGATATCAATATCTTTCAGAAATCTTAAGAAGAACTGCCTGTAAGATGGCTCCCACTCAAATCATGTTCTTTAAAATGGCAACTGGATACTTGAGAGAGGTTTTGCATGTCTGAAAGACCTTTGATTTCATCTTTCAATAGATTCTCGGCTCCTTACTCAGACAGCGTTCATTGAGTTTGAGGTTTTGCTGCTATAAGTAAAAGCATTTCAGGTTTCAGTGAAGATACAACAGTGAAATGTCAGAAATGACAGTAGCACGATTTCTTTAATTTTACAGTCCGTTCATTAAGTGTGAGGAGAAAGGGAAGGGAGCGTGCTGGCGCTCTGAAACAATGGAAAGCTAGTGAACGGCTGATCTGACGCGCTCGCCGCCGTGTGCAGCAGCTGGACCTACAGCAGCGACTGCGACACAGCTCATAGCGCCAATTAAGCCGCTTTAAAGCCCTTCGTGCTTAATTGCAGCAATTTTCTAAAAATCCCTCTCCTTCCCCTTTGAGTCGTAACTCAGTCAAATCTGAACACCCTGTAAGAAAATCTGCTCGCAGAAACAGAACCTGCCTGAGAAGCAGCACGTTTTTAAGTTTCCTTCAGCGTCGGATGAATCCAGCGACGGTAAAAACACGCTGGAGTTGTAAACAGCAGGCTAACTGAATCTGTGCCAGCGTGATTCTTCCCGTTTACATCCCCTCAAAGCTTTATGGGGCACAGTTATCTCGACTCTTATCTCGAGGGGGGGGCTCACAGCCTCACTCATTAGATCAACATACTTGGCTCACAACCAATTCACACACTCTGTTCTTACCAGGTGTCTTGGATATGGGAACCCATTGATGGCCAGAGGGACAACATCGCTGTTTACCACCCCATCTATGGACAGAGTTTCCCCAACTTGTCCTTCAAGGACCGAGTCGTCTTCCTCCACAACAGTCTGGAGAATCCGTCCATTAGGATTTCTAACCTACGGATGTCTGATGCCGGCCGGTACACCTGCGAGTACGCCACCTACCCGTCTGGAAACGAACAAGGGACGACCACCCTGGTCATGCTCGGTGAGTAGAGAGGTGACGTGTCCTTGTAACAGTAGTTACTCTAACAGATGTTTTATTTCCCACATAGCTGAGAAGGTTTTTATCGAACCAGGATGGTGAAGGGTTGGAAGACCAAAAGGTCAACAGCAGTGCCACTTTTCTGCAGAAGAGGACCGTGCTTCAAACAGGCTTTCCGAAGCTGCTCTGCTACATCAGCCTCGACAAGCGCCTCCCCAGCCATCTGCTTATCGCCGCTTTCTATAAAAGAGCTTCCCATCGCACCCGAAGCCTAAGAAGAGGCAATTTAAAGCATCCGACGAGTATTCTCAGGGTGCATCCTGGTTAGATGTGGATTGAAATCAAGGAAGATGGGCGAGGATGATCCAGATTCGGATGTGGTACCAGCCTTTATACATAGACACACTGTTCGCTTCAATGTGCTGTTTGATCAGCAGACAGATTGCGGCATAAGATAAACTGGAAGTCCTCGTCCCAGACTTCACTCCTCAGGTTGAGCCAACATGTTTTTGAGCTTGATTTCAGGGTTTTATTGAATTAATATAATTATTATTATTATATTAGAGGGAACATCTGAACCTTATTTTCTACATTGTAGTTAATTAAAGACTGGAACATTGAACTTGCATCAAAACGGGAATATGAGAAATGTAACAGCCTGTCAGCAGGTGGTTTTGGTTGTGGATGAAATGCTGATGTCGAATCCAAACTGTCACGCCACCCGTTGGGTTGTGGACTCCCGTCTTGAAGCCTTGAGGGTGGCGTTATTTTGGCATTATTTTGGAGCCGGAAGTGACCATATCTGTTGTTTATTTTACTCTAAATGGCACCATAGCTTACAAAATGAGCATCATGCTGTGTCAAAGAAGGCTGGAAACTGGAGACTGACACCATAAACTCATTAAGAAACAGTTCACTGAGATAATAAAGAAGTCCGATCATTTCCTCATTAGCTCACATACATATGGACATATGTATGTTTACTCAGAGCTGGGTCTGTTTTGACCAAGTGGCTGAATTAATTACTTTTTGAGGACGCTTATTGTGGCAATAAGCTGAAGGCTATTAACATAATATCCCCATAGATGCATGTAAATACACCCAGTGGCAGTGGCATACATTCACTGGACATTTCTCTATTCTGCCTCGGACCACATCCGTATCACATCAGATACAGCCGTGGTCAACACATCCTCGCACTGCGTGTTTGGATCACACTTGCGGCCATTTTATGAAGAGATGTAACACTAACTGAGAGGTTTTAAAACCATGAGGTGCGCCTCCCCAGGGGGGAGCAGAGGGGCATGAGGCAAAGATCCTGCATGAGGCCAAAGGGACAAGAACATGCCAACACTCTGAAAACAAGGGAAAGTTAATTATTGAGGCTCGGCCTGCAGATTTGGCCGGCTTATCAACACACTCAGCGCTTTCAGCAACTGCTGCTGGATTTGTTGCCAGCAACACGTTTCAGACAAGTCGGGACACGGTCAGCAAAAGACTGGGGAAGGTGTGGAACGCTCCAGAAACTCCTGTTTGGATCATCCCACAGGTGAACAGGTTGATTGGTAACAGGTGAGAGTGTCATGATTGGGTATGAAAGGGGCGTCCTGGAAGGATGGAGCGAGGATGGAGCGAGTTCACCGCTTTGTGAACACATGACTGGATGAAGGAGATGAACACATGGACTCAGAGACACTCAGTCTGCTTAGAAATCATAGAAAAAACAGCACTTAAAAGTCAAATTTAAAATTGTTGGTGGTGGGGAACTGATGGAGGGTACTATGCAATCAGCATGAGGTACGATACAATAAACACCTGCTAGCTTTTATTCTCCGCATCAACAGGCTGAACCACGGCAAGCATTTAGCAAACACAGCCCAGAATGCGAATCTGGAGAACCGCTTAAAGTTACCTCAGTGTCTTGATTCTGGAAACTGAGTGGATGTTTAGTTGCTGTTAGCAGCTGACGCATCCTGTTTGTAATCGGAGACAGCTGGTGTTATTCATCCGCCCACATGTCCTCTCGTTCGCACTCCGCTTACAAAGGAATCAGATGCATGGTGTCGTTCTCTCGCACCGAGGAGGCTTCATGCTTGAATTTGAATACCAGTTGTTCTCGCGCTGCGCTTATAGTATATGGCCCATAGCGTCGGTGCTCGTACAATAAAGAGCTCATGCATTCAGAGCTCCTGTCATAATGGCGGGCTCAGGGGGCGCACTTTGAACCGAGACGCTGCGTTTACTGAATTCATAATAATGCAGGCCGCCTGGTGCTTTTTCCCTGAATTCTGTTTGTCAGGGTGAGATGTGGGAGATGTTTGAGCCCTCTTTCTTTAGAAACTCAGTGCATTTTATTAATTTGGTCCCTGTGCAATCAAAGGAGGAATGGAAGAAAGCTGGAAGAGTTGAAAGCATGCTTACACTGTAAATACTCTCTGAAATGGTACACACAGCTTCTCCTGTAAGTCACCGTGCAGTCAGGAGGAACTCCAGTACCAGAGGTCAAACTCCAGCAACACTTGTCGCATAAAGAACAGAGAATAAAGACGGTCAGGCTCACGGATGACCCTGATGACGCCTCAAGCTCGGCCCTGTTGGTCTGACGATAAAGTTGCTGGACTTTTAATCTTCTCAGACTTTTCCCTTTTCCATGCTTGAAGTAGGTGAAGTTGTGCCAGAATTCCCTGCTTTGCTACCCTAGTTGTTGCAGCCAATATGGTTCATAAGAAGTGTTTTACAATTCCTTTTGTGCTCCCCCAGCTGGGCCAGTAATATTTTCCCCAGTAGTTTTTATAAGTAAACCTTCTCACAACAATGCAAAATCCACCCTGGAAGCTCCTCTCACGGAGAGCGGCGCACACAGGAGAACTTGGCTGTATTGCAGAGAAAACATGGAGAGATATTCTGGCGGGCTCGCAGAAGGATGTGGGCTAAGCCTCCTAAACTGCTCCTGCTGGCACAAAGCGGAGGTAGACTGGGAAATACCTGCTGGAAGCCTCACCGACTCGCCTTTTGTCTGGATATCAAGCTCTCTGGGGCAGATTGTGGTGAACCAAGTGTCTCAAAGTCACTGAAAGACAGTCATCGTGTATTATTGGACATAGAATCCATACGAGCCAATCACATTAGACCTGAGTGAATCCACACCTGCTGGCAGCCAATCATATTACATCTTATTGGATATAAAACCACCAGCACCCCAATGGTATCACAACTTATTTAGGTATGAATGCATAATCCTGACAGCCAATTGTATTATCACTTATTGGATACAGCACCACCGCCGGCCAATCCTATTAGCACTTATTGGGGTGTGAATAAAGAATTGCTCACTTGGCAGTGAATGATATCATATCGTCTTCGATGGGGACAATACAAAATGAGCGGTAGCCAGTGATACCGCATCTTATTGGATATAGTGTAGCCAGCAGGACAGAAACACAATTGCAGGTGAGGGAGAGTGTAGTAGATCAGTAGCCTGATGTGTGTTTTTAAGACCTCAGAGTGAAAAATTGCCCTCATTGTTTTGAACTTGAAGGAGAGACGGTGGGAGAGCAGAGGTTAGAGGAGTGGATGTCAGAGTGGAGGGTCCACAGATCAGCAGAGTGAATCAGTGGCAGCGTGGAGAGTAGCTTCTGAACACACTGCTTTTCTCTGGCAGGGCAACATTAGTGAAGCCCACTGAAAACAAGGCAACAGGTGGGCAATTAGATGAAGACAGGCCCTGATTGCATGCCGTCGTTCTCCTTTCAAGCGGGTGTTCTGCTTTAGATATTAGATTGTGTCATGTGGTTGTTATACTGTATACACGAACCACCACTTTAACACACACACGCTATGCTTACTAAATCTATTACAGTGATAATTGCACAGGCCAGGCGGGCCGGCGAGCGAAGGGGAACCCCCACCGGGCCAAAAAAACTAATTAATTTGGAAAACTGTGATTTGCATTTTGGGAGGGGCCCTCTGTGCTTTCAGCTCCAAACCATGAGTCAGCCTCTGTGTCACTGCCTGGGAAAGTCTTTATGTGATGACGGTGCCACCGCCTGTGTTTTCCCCATGTTCAGCAGCATCAGCACCGCTGCGAAGACTTCACCCGATCATTCACATCCTCTGCTCTCACGTTTCAGCCCTCCACACACGGCGAGCAGAGGCGGGCGAAGTGAAGATCGCGTTGTCGGTAGCGATGACAAAGAGGCTCAGAAGTGACCGACGCACTGACCTGCTGACGGACTCTGTGTTTTTGTGGTTGTAGCTGAGCTGGACCGGAGAGTATTTTGGTTAAAACTGATCAATGATGCTGCTTTGCCCTCTTTGCTCTCTGTGAAGCTCGCTGGAGGTGATGTAATGCAGCCCCGGCGTGTTTTATGTGGAGTGAGCGCTGCGCCAAAGTCCATTAAAAAAAAATAGCTTTTTAAATGCTACATGGCCTGTCAGCAGCTGATCATAAGGTAACTGAGGAGGCAATTTGGCTTCGTGTGTTTTGATTCATTTGGCATACCAAACACACCAGTCATAATTTTGTTTAATAAAAACTCAACCCACGGCTTTTGCTTGGAAGAAGGAAATAGTTGAGTTACAGGCAAACAGCTTTAAAAGTGAGGTATTTAAATAAGTGGTGTGCTGTGGACAACCAGCTTTAATTTGGTATTAAGGATTAACAGGTTTTATTGTGGTTTAATGAGACTAATGAGATGTTTTCTACCTCTGGGGCAGCTCTGCATCTGGTAAATATTTGTATGATTAAACTTCAGACTTCTGTGTAATCCAGCTCAGTCACTGAACGTGGGAATAAATGCTCTCCTCTTCATCAGCATCTTCTGTCCAGGCGTTCCTATTAAAACATTATGACCCTGGTAGCTCCAGTCAGACGCTCAGTGGCTGTACCGGGCAGCTCCCAGGTGAAGAGATGTGTAAGAGTGAGAAATGGGGTCTTGCTCTTAAGAAATCATGTGTGCAAAGAAAACCTTCCCTGGATGAAAATAGGTTAAACGGAAGAAGAGACAAAGTAATCCCTTTTGGCCTACAACGGCAAAACAGGTGGAGGCAGATGGGCACCCACCCAGAGCCTGGTTCAGTTCGAGCTTTCTGCTCGTTTAAAGGAGCTTTTTCCTCACCGCTGACACCAAGGGCTTGTTGGGTCTCTGTAAATCAAAGAGTAATGTCTAAACCTGCTCGATATGAAAGTGGCATTTGATTACTTTACTTGTGATTTGGTGCTATATAGATAGAATTGAATTGAACTGGTTTCTGTGCATTTTAGCTTCCAGCCATGGTGTCATAATAAAGCCAGTATTTGTTCAGTATATATATTTATTTTCCAAAACTGTATACTTTATTTATCCCTCAATGGGGGAAATTCTCGTTACAGCAGCAACAAGACAGAGTGCAAGAAGTCAGAGGACAAGAAGACAAAAAAAGTGTTATATGGTATGCTATGGTAATTTACAATATACACTATACATACACACACTAAAAAATGACGATTGCGCATGAAAACAGAGGAAAAATGTGAGATGTGGTCAGGTTATCAGTACAACTTGCATTTGAGTGGATGTTATTGTGCACTGTTACACAGTCTGATGGCTGTGGGCGGCAGCGCTCCTTCCTGCTCTGGGGATGTAAAAGTCTGGTGCTGAGGGGGCTGCTCGGGGTCCTCACAGTGTAGTGCAGGGGGTGGGAGGAGTTGTCCATGATGGATGTCAGCTTGGCTAACGTCCTTCTGTCCGCCACCTCCTCGATGGAGTCCAGCAGGCAGCCCAGGACAGAGCTGGCTCTCTTAACCAGTTTGTTCAGTCTCTTCCTGTCTCAGTCCGTGCTGCCCCCTCCCCAGCACACTATGGCATAAAACACCGCAGAGGCCACCACAGTGTCAGAGAAAGTGCAGAGTAGAGACCAAAGGACCTCAGTCTCCTCAGCAGGTGTCGGCGACTCTGGCCCTTCCTGTACAGGACGTTTTGTCTGTCCAGTCCAGTTTATTGCTGAGGTGAACATCTCGCAGAGTTACTGCCCCCCCTCAGTTACAGAGGACCTCTATGGCTGGAAAAGAAAAGAAAACAAACACAGAGCCTTTCTCCATACAGTGAATATGTGACCAAAACTACAGTAACAAACATTGCTGTGTACCAGCAACCTTGGAGAATCAGAACAGCATTTTATATTGTTGAGTTGTTGATAACAGACAGAGGTAGGTTAAAAAAAAAAAAAAGCAGAATGCCCTTGAGCTTACATGTTGCACTGAATCAGTCAAAGTGCGGTTAAACGCAGCAGCGTAAAGGGTCTTGAAATGTAAGGCCTCAAGGTGCTTTTTGTGTCTGCGCTGCTCTGCGTTTAGAAGTCAAAATTATGTGTTTCAGCTTTTTGTTTTTGCATAACAATAGCAACCGTGGAGATTATTCTTTATTTCTTTCCCTTTTTTTTTTTTTTTTTTTTTTTTTTTTTACATTTTAGGCACTTAGCTCATGCCCTCAAGCTTAAATTAGCTAAATTAGCCTCAAGCTTCAATTAATGCATTTTGTCAACATTTCCAGCAGCCAATAATGAGTTGTCAAAACAACACACACCACAGAATAATTGCAGTATAAACTATTCCTGTGTTCCTTGAATATTCATGCATTGTTAACAGTTGAGGAGACATAGAGAGCCAAACAGATGTTTTTCTCAACAATGTCTGGAAATATTCAGCAGCAAGGTGTCAAGCTGAGAGAAGATGTTTACAAACCTGGACAGCCGGTGAGACATGAATTCCAGAAATTTAACAAGATCCAGAAGCCTTTATTGATTTTTGGCTAATGTATGCAGAAAAGAAGAAAAAAAATGCATTACTTGGCAGCTTTCATCAGGGTACAGCAGTGAATAAATCCATGTTTAGAGAGGGAGGAGGAAACAGTGGTGTGTGCCACTCATCAGTGCTGCTGAATCCAAATATATCTGCTCTGCAGGCTCAGTTTCAGTGTTGCCAGACATTGTTTGGTAATCCAGCTTCATGTTAAAAACTCAGGAGATCACCGGTGACATATTGTGGTTGATGTAGGTAATATGGAGGATTTAGTTTGTTCCCATTTTGCACTTGGCCCTGTGGTGTTCAAATAAAGGATGATAAATCTCAGCGGCTCTAAAGGTCAAATGAAGGTCTTCAGAGAGTGGTCATGTTTACTGTCTGTCTCTTTTGTGTCTGAGGAAGTCTGCTGAAGTCTGATATTAAAATATCAATAAGCAACATAAATATAGTGGCACGGTGGACCAGTGGTAACCGTGTCGCCGCACAGCTACAAGGTCCCGGGTTCGATTCCCACTGTGGGCACTGGGCTGGCCATGCTAACACCATGCTAACATGCTGTTGTGTCACAGGCTTATTGTTTACCATGTCCATTGTCTTAGTTTAGCGTGTCAGCATGCTAACATTTGCTAATTAGCACGAAACATTTCATCAAAAAACAAAAATGTCAGCCTCATGGTGGTGCTACAGGAAATATCAGAGGGAGCAGGTCGTCTGGGGACCATGAATGCACAGAAGTCCATTGCAGTCCATCCATTCGCTGTTAGATGTTTTAATCTAATCCACAGCGGTGGACCAGCACTGACCTGCCATCCACAGAGGCAGGCAAAAAATCAGATGTTTTAATGTCACCAGCCTCTAAAATTTGCACAGATTGCTTCAAACGGTTTCAAGAGCCACACAGCAACACAGCCCAGTAGGGGATGGGTGATTTAAGGGTGTAAATGGGTCAGCTGTGGCCATGGCGAGGGGCTTTGGTCCAAAAATGGCTAGTCTCTAAACAGCCCCATCTAAGAGCCGTATGTGTGCAGAATTCGGATACTGGGCCAGGTGCAACAAACCGCTTATAATCTGGTTCAGAACTAGGTCTGCAGTGTGGCTGGGATCTGGCCCAGTTCTTCACAGTATGAAGGTTAAGTAGGTGCCCTTGCAGCCAGATTGTATCATTACTGGTATTGCATGCAGAGTATCAGCCAAATCCAAGTATTAGCATGGGTCAGTACTGGGCTTCGCTAATTTGCTTTCTGGGTGTCTGGTCGGTTTCAGCACAGACTCTGCGACTATGACAGATGTCAGCTGTCCTGTGTGAACGCCACCTTAATTCAGCAACAGCCGGCTTCACACTCAGTTACAAATCTTCGCACTTGGCAGATACTCCCAACTTGTTTATGATTCAAACTGGCAAGCCTCCAGTGACGGGCCTTGTTCTGTAACTACTGCCAAGGTGAAAAGAAAGGCAGCCTCAGAGAAGCCTCAGGTTCAAGTCAGGGCAAGCATTCGCCTTGCTGAAGAGTCCCCACCAGCCACAGGGACAGCGCGTCCCAGCAAATGTCCCTCAGACGGAGGGCAAGCAAGTGACCCCTAATTCAGATTCACAACTTTTAAGTCCAGTAGTTTCTAGAGTGCAAGTCACATCTCCGTACTGTAATCTGTGTGGGAGCTCGGAAAGTTTGTCGCTTCAATACTTGTTGCTCTCACAAAAACCACAATCCTCGGCTAAGCTCTCGTCAAAATGCAATTTGAATACTTACTTATGAAAGCATGTGGCGGATGTGACTTCGACAGGAATGTGTTCACCTTCTGAGCTTTCTAAGTGCTTGGTTTCCTAAACCAAACACATCTCCTGTAGTTAGCCGTGTTTGGAAACATTACAGTAATGCATTTTTCCTGTCTCCCTGTCAGTCGCTGGCATTCAGCCTGTTGATACTGCCACAGGGAGGCAGGAGCCGGCGTGCGGGGGGTTGAAGTGTTTATTCAGCTCTGTTAGCATTGCTTCCCGCTCGCCTCCTAATTATTCTGTACTCAGACTGGTGTGAGGAGCAGCCTCAATTGGATGCAGTGTCACGAAACACATCAGCGATGGATACTCCCGACTTCTTAAAGGCTGCAGATCAACCGTCTGCCTCTCAGCTTCGCTCTCCTCTCCTGTCTGTTTATGTCTGTTTCACCTCTTCTGTCGTCCTCTCTGCTCGTGTCCCCTCGGCTCTTCATGTGTCCTCTCTCTCCTCTTGTCTTGGTTCGCCTCAGCTCCTCATGTCCTCTTCCTGCTCTCTGTTTCGTCTCCCGTCCAACGATATCTCAAGGTTTCAGACAGACGATATCTAAGACTTGTAAGATATTTTTAATGGTGCCGGGATTTAAGGTTAACTTTGAAGCCAATTAAAATTACAAGTTGACACAATCAGCCATACTATCCACAAATAAACGTAGCTAATCAGTCAGACTCTGTATTTCTATTAAGAAATACTGTTAGGAAATTAAAAGAGGAAGGAAGTTCATAATCAGAAGTCCACTAAAGCAAACACAATGGATCCTGTCCTTTTAACCTCTGTTACATAACAACCTCAGAAGAATGAGAAACCTGCCATTGCATGCTGAAACATGTGGAGCCTGCACAGCTGCATGCATCGAAGCTGCATGCTGCTGTGTGCATGGAAGTCATAGGAAAACCAATGCATGATACCCGCCACGAAGCCAGTGAGGCAGCGACGTGTCAGTTTCTCAATTAGTCACAACTGGCGCTTTACGTTGTAGGTTAAAGCTGCAGTAGGTAACTTGTATAAAAGTATTTTTTTTGTCATATTTGCTAAAACTGTCCCTATGCCTGGACAGCAGAACATGAAACATGTAATCTGTGAAAAAAATCGGCTCCATTGGTACCACCTACTGCGATTTGCGAGAATCCACCGTGCCCAACACAAAACAACCAATCAGAGCCAGAGGAGCGTCTGAGGGAGTGTCTGACATCTGTCAATCACTACTCACACACGCTGCGAACCGCCGCCTCCCTCCGCTCACGCTGCCGTCTGCCGCTCAGTCGAACAACTCTGTGAGCGGCGTCAGGAGGCTAGTGAAAGCTATGACGGAGCAACAGCCAATCACAAAGCAGAAACTGCCCATACCGCCGCCGCCAACAACAGCATATACGGCTAAGACAACAAATAACCATGAAGCTAATATGGTGATTGTTACAGTAACACTCCACAGCGCGTACACTATGTTAGTGACTGTGATGTAGCGGCCTGGCAGAGTTAGCTTGTTCCGATGCTAAGGCTAACGTTACTGGTTGTCACGGCAGCCGCGCAGACGCTGCAGCGAGGAGGGGCTTGGAGGCGGGGCATGAGTGCAACGGAGAGAGAGGGGGAGTGACGTGAACTTGTGTTGGTTCAACTTGTCAGGCTGAGTCTGCTCTCTTCTCCATCTCACCTACTGCAGCTTTAAAGACCCGTCATACAGTATCAGAACGTGGCAGAGCAAGATCCTCCACACGCTTTTGTTAAATGTGTGGTTTGGCTAGAAAAGAGGTGGACTGACCAACATGTCATCTGACCACGTCGGAAGTCGATGGTGTTTATAGTTGTTCTGAATGGTGTAGCGAGGGTGGAGCTGGATGCCATTCAAAAAACATTCAGACTCTCTCCTGGAAGACAGTCGGCAGTTCACTCGGTTGCTCACGTGAAAAGTTACAGAAATATTTGTCAAGAATAAACGAATTAAGGAAAAAGAGCTCGATAGAAAAGTCCAAACCCTGGCTCCTTTCTCACCTCCGCTCGGTTTGCCAGTCGCAGCGAGGGGTGGGTGTGAATGTGGGATTGTGGGGCAGCATGTTCACACGGTTTATTCCAGAGGAGCTTTTGTACCTTTGATTCGTGTCTCGTAACTGTCATGAAAACATGCCTCCTCTGTGGAGGCGTTTTTACTGAGACAGATGGTGCAACAGCGCTAATAAGCTACGATAGCTTTCTCCATTTCCGACCCTGTGGTTCTCTGCTTCCTTAAAGGTCGCCGCTGTCAGAATGGCTTACAATTGGTTGGCAAATTCGCAGGTTGAACTTGACACCAAATATTTGTTCATCTGAAAAGCTGGTGTGA
Organism: Chaetodon trifascialis; assembly: GCF_039877785.1. Taxonomy (NCBI): domain Eukaryota; kingdom Metazoa; phylum Chordata; class Actinopteri; order Chaetodontiformes; family Chaetodontidae; genus Chaetodon; species Chaetodon trifascialis. The sequence continues at coordinate 3,658,258 of NC_092072.1, forward strand.
TGAGGCCTTAAAAATAAGACCTCCAGTGAATATATTAAAGCAGTGTCAGTGTTTTTAAGGCCTTAATGTTGAGGGTAATGCTAAAGGCTAATGATGCGCCGAGCATTTAAAGGTCTGTTTTGTTGGTTGGTGGTATAATTTATTCTTATTATCATGAATTATTGTCCAGATTAGCCCAGTATGCCACTGTTGAGATGTGTTGCTGAGGTATTAGCCGTCCAGTCCATTTAAAAAATTAATGGAAATCTAAACGTTGCTGTTGGCCTGTCAGAATTAAAGAGCAGGGACTTTTTCTTTACTCACTCAGCTGAAAGAAATCCACCAAAGAACACACAGACAGACCCATTTCTCTGCTGACAGTAGCCTCAATAAACCAGCAGGCAATGCACCGGCAAAAAGCATGTTTTCAATAATTGCCTGGCTTTTTCTTCATAAGTTCAATCTTTCAACTCCAGTATGTCTATTACTGTCTCTGAACACATGCAGCCGCACAGCAGACTGAAGGGCGTTCAAGGGAAATTTGCTAAATCACATCCTGCAGCACAAAATGTGTAACACATGTTTGAGAGGAGCGGGTATTAAAAAACGTAAATTACAGCACTTGACATCACAAAATAATGGCATTCGCTGACATTTCCAGACTGATTGATAGTGTGTCAGAGGTTGGATTTTCCCTTTAAGAAGCGCAGAACATTTTCAAGGAGCGGTGCTACTTTGTAAAACGCATCCGCTCTGATTTAACAAAGCTAATGTGATCGGACGAGGAAAGGCGGCGTTTTGCATATCCTAACTGTTGCTGTTTGAGGTTTTCACTTCAGTCGGGGGACTACCTGCAAAAAAAAAACATCCTGTGATGATGAAGCTCCCTGCAAACCCGCTGGTTCATGTCAAAAATGCATCGTGAAGACCAAAGAAGGGGTTGTTTTTTCGAACTTTTTCCCTGAAAAGTTTTACTTTGCAAGCTTTTCACCAGGATGCGTAGGATGAGCTTTGTCCTGGATTATTCTAAGACCATACCAGCTGTCATTAAACCATGGAAAAACATATATTAATTGGATTTAAAAAATTTGAAAGTTCTAAAAAGCCTCACATTTACAGACTGTAAGCCTTTATCGAGCTGTATTTTCTCTTTCTGTCCCTGTGATGTCGAGTGGCCGAAGGTCACACCGGTCGGATGCCTCCTTCTCCTCTCTTTTTATGCCTCTTACTTATTTTTTCCTCTCATCTCCTCACCTCTCTTTCTCACATTAACTCCCCTGTTTCTATGTGTCCCTCTCTTTTTTCACTCCAGCCAAGCCCAAGAACTCAGCCAACGTTGTGACCGTCCAGGCGGGCTCCAAGTCAGTGGTGGTGGCCCAGTGCGAGGCGGCGGACGGCAAACCGGCGGCCACCATCAAGTGGCTGGCTTCGGTCGGAGGCAACTATTCGACCAGCACCACGAACGGGCCGGACGGGACGGTGACGGTGCGCAGCGAGTACCGGCTGGTTCCCACGGCGGCAGATAACGGCAGGGAGGTGAGCTGCATGGTCGACCAGAGGACGCAGGAGCGGCCGTGGGTTCACCCTGTCAAGCTCTCTGTGGAATGTAAGGAAGACACACACACTCGCACTTTAAAACTGTTACCTCCTCATAATAATGTCTTTTCGAACGTAAATGTTGACTGATGCGTAGCCCCCGGTACTGCCGCTATCGTGTGTCATGGGCCTAACTACGGATACGAATCACTTGGCTGGATCCAAAAGTGCCAACTGCCAGAAACTTCAGACACGGACCAGCGCTTTGCCAGAGCCTTTGGGCTTTTACTTTGGCAGTCACCTGCACGCTCTTCGCCGCTCGTCTATAGACGATACCCACATTGCCAAATATAAAACAATCAGCCCACATTTATATCCAAGCTGTGAGACCGCGACGGTGAGAAGATGATGCTTTAATATGTTATCGTGCGGCACTTTCTCCACACACCCACATTGTAAAGCAATTCCTGAGTCGCTTCTCTAATGATCCAAATAATAAAAACATCTGGTCTGCTTGCTGCAGCGTCTGAAAACACATTTTCATTTTATTTGCATGGTTTAAACACTGTGGGTGTAATACAGGAATACAATAACCCATACTGTCAGTTTGCTGTAAAAGTCAGTGTTTCTGTAACAGATGGCTCTATAAAGGCCTGTGTTCATACAGTATAGCAGCCCTGCAGAGCACCGTGTGACGGCCGTTTGAAGCTACATTTACTGCACAAGCTTTCACTCCCACTGCTGGTGTGCTAACATTTAACTTATTATGGGAGCAGGTTGTTACGCAGTCAGCTGCAGGGATGGCCCTCTGGGTGAAGGTTGTAACGGTGAAGAGGAGCTTCGAGTCGTACCTCAAACCATCTGCACCACGGCTAAAGCTGTTTTTAAACCTTTATTCACCGAGCATGTGCTTGTCACATGATTCCTGGTCAGCCAGTCCATTAAGAAGCTTATGACTAATACACATTTTATTAAAGAAGTGATCCGGCAGACGTGCATCACACACCATTGTGACATTCAATCTACGTTTCGTTTTGTTATTGTGATCCTTTGGTGATTAGCCGTTCAACAGCCGTGCACTTCATTAATTGTAGCCTCCTTCAAGGTCTCTGTGTTCGCCACCGTTTCTTCTCAGTTGTTAGTCTCTAAGCAGATTGTGACAAATGAATCCAGATTCTGTAATTACACACGAGGACAAATGAAACGGATGCCTGCGGTAACGCCCAAGCCTGAACCTCAGCCCAGGCTTTAAGGACAGCGCAACATGTTAGCACCTGTGATTTCTCTCTTTTGGCTCTGAGGAGCGTAGAAACCAGGAAAGCACGTGCTCACATGCAAATGTGCACACACATTACTTCCATCTAATCCATTCCGTTCCATTCTAATTAGCGCGGGATTAAAATATTAGACAGGTTCGGCGTGGCTTTGCAGAGATTCAGGGATGCTGACAGCATTGTCTCATCTGTGCGACCTTGCTGACGTTTCCTTCAAAGATCGAATAGATTTAGCTTCTTTTTATAGTCGGCAGCGTTTGGACGATGTACACACACAACGCGCACACATCATCAAGCCGCCTGCCAAGATGTTGAAAGAAATAATACGTTTCCTCATGAAGGCAAGACCCCTCACATGCATGGGGTCATGCCTGCCTATGGCTGAGTGTCCTCACTGGCTTTTAAGAAACATATCTGCGGCTGCATCTCAGTATGAATGTGAGCGGGTTTATTAATCTGCTCTGTGTTTGTGCAGCATGTGTGTGTGTGTGTGTGTGTGTGTGTGTGTGTGTGTGTGTGTGTGTGTGTGTGTGTGTGTGTGTGTGTGTGTGTGTGTGTGTGTGTGTGTGGTGTGGGCGTCGCCACAGAAACACAAACGAGGCTGAGGGATCGGATCTGTTAAAGTGACAGTGTGTATGCCGCGGGCTGCAAGAAGCGCATGAACATGTTTGTATTTACTGCACTTCTTCACTCGTTCTTTACCGACTGCAGCTGCGACCGCCTTTAATCGAGACGAGGGCCCGTAAAAATGTCCTCACGCTCAAAACTGGTCCTCACAAAGACGGACGTACCGGCGCGCGCACACACTTCCACGGAGTGACTCCTGGTTGTGTGTGTGTTAGCTTAGTGATGGTGTGAGGGATCACGTCTCCTGTCTGCTGTGTAACTCAGATCAGCTTTTATAGGTCAGCGCTCTCTAGGAGGAACACACACGCGCACACACACACACACACACACACTGTACTTGCCCTCCTGTCCTGCTGCTGCTTTCCCTCGCTGCCTCGACACGCTGTCCTCTCCTCGCACTCCTCGCCCGGCCTCCTCGCTCTCAGTCTGCAGACTGTTAACGTGTGAAGGGAAACGGAGCCAAGCTTTTCTGCTCTGCCTGTTTTAACTTCCTACACGCGTCGCTTTGCTTCGCCTTCACTTGAACGTGAGACACATGAGAGTGACACTAACTGATTTTCTTATCCTCCTGGCATGAGAGCGCCTTCATTTCAGGAGGGAAAAGCTCTTTAAGGCGGCGAGGTTTCCTTTTCCACGTTTTTGACATTTTTACTACAGCGGAGCTTACACACATCATTATACACGCATGGCATCCTTTTTTTCTTGTCTGAGGTTTTTTGTTCGTGCAGCATTTTGACACAGATTAACAAAACATCTAAAAAAGGCAGAGAGAGCTTGATGTTGTCCTGTTTAGGACATAAAGTTCATAAAGTTCCCACTAGCAAGCAAGCTAGTGGGAACTTTATGAACTCCTATAAAAGGTCTTGCCAACGCTCAAGAGAAATCACAGGATTTAGTGCCACATATAAAATTCAACAGTTTTATTATATCTGTTTGTTGTGAGCTAACATCGCCCGTTCCTGCATCAGCCAATATGTGAGATGAGGAGAGGAGCAGACTTTGAATTGGTGACCACTTGAGCAGGAGTTCACTGCAAGTTTCATGAACTGCTGAAGCTGAAAAAGAGATTTTTGCAAATATGTCCAAAACTAGAGTTAACAGACCAAAAGCATGAACTTGTACTCAGAGAGAGAAAGCTATTGAGAGTTATTGTTGTTATTAAGAAACGCTACCGAGCTTAGTTATGTAAGGGCTGTTTGCATAACAGTGGAACATTTTGATTACTGTGTTTTGGTAATTTTGTATGCGATCCAGCATTGTGGCGGGAATATCCTTCCATGCTTTCATTAGTTTTTGTACGGGATCTGACATTTTCTTTGTTGGTCTCTTTGAAAGCATTCAAAAAGTGTGCAGATAAACTGACATCGTCAGTAGGAGCTCCCACAGCGTTTGAAGGAAATCCTCCTGCTGCATCGGTGCGGCTGTGTCAAAAAAAGCGGTTCTTTCATAAAGAAGTCAAAGGTACAAGGCTGAGCACAAAAGCATGTAAGGAGAGAAAAGTATGACATCCAGGGAGCCTTTCAGTCAGAAACATCCAATCACTGAGCCTCAAACTCTTACATGTGCTGCTAACGGCAGGTGAAAGCTGAAGCAGACGCTATCTGCGGCTTAGATTCATTCACTTTTGGCTTCTGCGTCAATTTTGGATGAAATTGTCGACTATGGCGCCGTGTTTGCTCACAGCTGCAGCAAAGGGTGTAGAGGCACATTGAAAAAGTGACTGGAAGCCGAGGCTCATGGGTGTTTAGAGCCATCCTCATGCTACACTGAACACAAAAATATGGTTTCACTGAAACAAAGACGACATAGTCAAAGAGTTAGCTAGTTGGTGACGTATCTCACTCTGTGTCCTTTATCAACTTCCTGTCTTTCAGACCCCCCCTCTGTATCCATAGAGGGCTACGACAACAACTGGTACGTCGGCCGTTCGGACGCCATCCTCCTCTGCCAGGCCAACGCCAACCCCGCGCCCACCACCATCACCTGGACCGCGTAAGAATCCCCCTCCGTCCAACTGTGCAGTCCATCCGTCTCCCTCCAGTCCCGCAGCGTTTCTGGCAGGACAGTCCGTCCAAACGCTCGTCTCGTGCTGATGGGGGACACTGAGCGGGGAGACGGAACGGCTGCTGTGATTTCGCTCTAACTGATGCTGTCTTTGACTGTTTTATTCTTCATCTTATTTTGTCTAATATCTCAAAATATATCCTCCATTCACTGCTTTCCCGTCCTCTCCAGGGCGTCCGGTTCTTTGCCAGACACGGTGATGGTGGACGGCAACAAGCTGACGGTGAGGAAGGTGGACGACGCCGTCAACACCACTTTCATCTGCGAGGTCAAGAACAAGCACGGGGCCAGCCGGCACCAGATCACCACCATCGTCATCGGTGAGTCCGTCGAAACACGCACACACACTCGCTGCACGTGTGGAAGCGTGCACAGATGCACACATTGAGTACACTGAAGGTGTATGTGTATTTACCTGCACACACACACACACACACACACACACAGTGTGAGTCACTGTAGTCACCTGATGCTCCTGCACACGTTGGCCTGTGCACAGATGTGTGTGCACATGTGCAGTCTGTGATATTCACGTGCACATGCAGGCTGCTCAGACATGCAGATACACTTGCACACATGCATGCACGCATACATAAATCTCTCTGTCACACACACACACACACACACACACACACACACACGCTGGGATCAGGGCTGATCTGAGAGCTGCAGGGATGCTGTCTCTCTCAATCTTCACATTGGATTTTTTTTCATGTTTTCCTCCTCGCTGGCCGCCTTTCAGGAAGGCGCAGAAGAGGCTTTTGATTGACCCTTTCCCCACAGCAGGGCCAAATTGCAGGACAAGGGCCAACTCAAAATTCAGATCGAAACCACTTTCTTGAAACCGGAGTCTATACGGCCACGCTGCGACCGGGAAGCTGTTGCTCTGCAGGATGTAAATTAAATGTGAACTGTGGTTTATGAGTCTGAGAGCAGGCCCTCGTTGCGGCGTTTTGGCCCTGCGGTGGATGCGACGGTGTTGGGATTGTTGGAGCATTTCTAAATTCTTCCAAGGGGTTCAAGTTGGTGTGAGCCAGTTTGCCCAGGTTTGTTTTCCTTTCTTTTCCTTTTTCCAATTTCCATTCTTTGCACCCTCTGTTTCTTTTCCATAACAACTAACACCTCCCCAGCACGAGCGCTCTGTGCGCTCCGTCTTCTTTCGGTTGAAGTTTTCTCTCCTCTTCCACCTTTGGATCTCTCCTTCTGTCTGCTGAGACTGTTGGTCATGTCTGCATGTTTCTGCTGGGTCTTTTGACACTTGCTCGTCCGGTGATTCAGCTGCTGTCGCCACAGTGTTCGGTCTGGGTTTTTTTTTTTTTTTTTTGGTCTTTTCCTCTGACGCTTTCACCAGTGGATCCTATACACACACACACACACACACACACACACACACATACCTGCACACACACACACAAAATCGCAGGAACATGTCCGCATGCTGAAATGCCTCACTACGCATCAGCAGTCAGGCCTCTAACCCTGTTAGAGTGTCATTTTTATCACCGTGTGTGTTCCCACAGTGTTGCTCTCCACATCGCCTGCCTGACTGGTCAAAACACTTTCCTTCCTTCTTCTGCAAATCTTTTTTTTTTTTTTTTTTCCAGGGATTAGTTTGAATAATCACCATGTTGAGCTTTACAACTAAACAACAAAAAAAATCTGCTCTTTTGAGAGAGAGCTACATTTAGAAAAATCCGTGGGAAATCGGAGCTGGAGATTTGAATTGTCTCCTCGGAGAACAAAGATGCTTTGTAGCCAGGCGGTGTGTTGGGAGGGATGTGTGGGAGGTTCAGAAGTGGCTAAGCTGCTACTGTTCTTGCTGCGAGCATTGCATTGAGCCTGACTCAAAGTATCTGGGAGGGTACTCTTTCCCCTTCCAGCGCGCACACACTCACACACACATGTAAGCTTAACACTGAAATCCTTCACGGACACATGTAAAATCTCTGAGTCCACACATTACTCACAAAGTACACACACTCACATACCTTGAGGACTTTTGAGGATTCGCGCACACAGAAATGTTTTATCTTCCCAAGTGAGATCAAGCCCAGATTTTGTGATTCATCCTCCTCCGTGTTAAATGTGCCCTTGGTGTTTCGCGTTTGCTTGGGCTCCACCGCAGTAAATTAACTAAACGCGCATGAAGCGACGCAGAGACTCCATCTTTCAGTTTAACACGTTTACGTATGGGAGCTGAGTGCCAGGCCGCAGAACGAAGCTGGCGAGGTGAGGCGGCGGCGTGCTGTTGTTCAGCTTTTAGGTGACGCTCGTGCAAAATGACCTCCCATGAGCGCACGGGGACTGCAGCTCAAGGGCGCTTCGACGCAGCTACCAGAGACGGGTGACTTTGGCTACTGTGGGAGTCGAAGCTGTAGGATGTATTTGGATGTTGCTCAGCCGTCCTGCCTCTTTGTCGCTGTAGACATCCTCCCTTTGTGTGCCTTCGCTGCTTTTTAAAATGCAAAGTGTATTATTGCACCATCAAATTGATTCTATAAAACAGCAGCTTGAGAAAAACTAGCTTTTGTGGACCAGACACTTATTTTAAAATTTGCATGTCTAGTTCACATCTGTGTCAAGGTGGAAAGACCAGCTCGACTCTTCTTCACCGACAGGCGATGAGAAATGTCCCTGGACTGTTGAATTAGACCAGCTCATCAAAACCCTGGTAAAAGGACTAAAACTAATCTTGGGAGAGGACCACTGAAAGAGCCGTTTTATTTCGCAATAGCGGTCGACATTCAGTCAGCGCTCATCTTGACATAACATGCACCACAGCTCTCCCCATCCACAGACAAAAGCTGCTAAGTAATAAGTATTAGGTGGCCAAACTAGCCCAGTCAAGACCATGTTAATGCCTGCTAGCATCACAAAACATGCATTAAATACGTTCCTGATTGTGGTGAATCAGGTGAATCATGACCTGTAATGACTCCCTCGAGGTGAATGGAGCCAGAGCCCAATCACTGTTTAGAGTCTTCTTCTTCTGCGTTGGCCCAAATGTGAAAGCAGCCCACCAGGAAAACGGCTCATTCAGCAGCATGTGAGGTGCTAATTAAAGCAGCTAAACCGCTGAACACATCATATATCGTCATATAACTTCCGACCAAAACAAGTCTGTCACAGAAAATGAATGTTTTTATTGTTAGAAACAAAGTCAACAAATGAGCTGCTGAACTAAACACGAGCAACCAAATTTCTGAGGCAAACCAGCATTTTGTGCTCGTACCATGAAATAGTTTTCCCACACAGCTGCGATACCCATGCTGAGCCCAACAATGAGCTCCTCTGATCAGCGTGCGCGCAGCTCAAACGGCTTTCCGTCGTGGAAGTAATGAAAAATGATTTGCACAAACGGCATCGAGTGTGTGTTGCTTCTTCTCGTCTCAGCGGCTCCCTGTGGCCGTTCCTCCCCGCCATGTTTAAGAATCATCCGCCGGCAACGTAGCGCTGAAAATGTCACATCTACGTGCAGCAACAAAGCGCCGCAAACGCCGCTACGCTGCATTTCCTACACCTGGTTCGCAATGGAGAGCTCGTACCACTGCGCCAGAGCCCAACACGTTTCAAAATGCTGCTTTCTTCCGTAGCCAGCTGCAGTACCATGCATGCGCTGGGCCAATTAGTTCAGCACAAGACACAGCTTTAGCTCACGATATCAAACGTTAGCATGTGAGATTAGTTTGCTGTGGCACAGAAGGCTGTTTTCTGAAGGTTTCACTGATGGTGTCTCGCGTTCACCCGTTGACCTCAGTCGAAAACCACGTCTTCGGATCAGAGAGGTCCCTCTTTTGTTCTGTGTTTCCTGCAGAAAAACCATCATGAGCGCATCGCTAGCTGTAGCGATAGAAGGCAGTTCCAGCCTCTCAGCGTGAGATCTAAACTGTCAGGCGCAGGAGGCCCCGGCTCTCAATAATGTAACAGTTAATACCCGAGCACTTTGTGTACACGGGCCCAACACACCCTGCTAATTTCCCTGCTGAGAACTGTTAACGTCTCCTCTCTGTTCTGTTAAACGCTGGATGAAAGCACCGTGCTGTCTGGCTCTTCTGCTGCCGTCAAGCCGTCGTCACGTGTCACGGTTTCTCCTCGGCCTCTGTCGAAGCCGCGGCTTACAGGAGGAAGACGGCGGGGGAGAGGGGTGAGACACGAGGGAGAGTAAAGAGGAGTTTAATGAAGAGCTTCAATGGTACAAGGAGGCATATTGGGGAAACCTTATAAACACACACACACAGACACACACAGTCCATTTTTCTGGGGGGGGGGGGGGCACATGATACAATATATATACACATATACAAAATCAAAACACTTCATTTCCTGCATTCTGGTAGATTTTATGCACCAATCTGTGCATTTTCTCACCAACTTGTAGTGGAAATATCATTATTTGTAGAAAGGAAAGCACAAAATTCAGGCACCGAGCGACCAGGGCTCGAGATAAAGAGCGTCCTGTGGGACAATAACGAATGACTGTAGGACGAGCGGAGATCTTTCCCTGGACTTTTTCTGTGTCTGTATAATTATCACTTAGCAAATGACAAACTGAACTGAGCCGTGACTACAGCAGAGCACGTCTCGTTAGGCTGTTGCTGTAGTTACTGTCACCGGCTGCCTGCTCAGTGCGACACCTGTGGCTCATACGACACGTTAAGATCGAAGAGGATTTCACATCTGCACATTCAAAACATCCCACATCTGGAATGATATTTACAAATCATGTACTCTACATCTGAACTGTAGGATATTGAAGCTGACTGAAAACACATTTTTGTCATAATTGAGTGAAACATTGATCAAACCTTTGAGAAAATGAAGAGTTTGAGGATTTCTTACTGGTCCCATTGGTAGTTGTTGTATGTGCCGAATGTTAACAGTGTGAAACTGGCCAACACTGGGAGCCATTAGCTAAAACCTTTATGCTGAAAGGGAACAACGCTCACTTGGTTTTGAGGCTATTTGAGTAAAAATGTTGGACCTTCTCCTCCTTTTCTTTTGTGGCTCCTCTGCGGTTATCAGCTGTGCAGAGCTGCTCCTTCTCTCGGCTTTATAGCAGATTATTCTTGATTGTTTCTGTGGTTGCATACTGCCACCACCTCCTTTACTGGAAGCATTGTTGCATGTATGAGTCGCCTTCTGGCAGTTCGTCAAAATAAAAGTCCTCTGCTGCTTTCATGTTTTTTTAGGGGGTGCAAATGCACATGTCGTAGATACTGAAGGGGACAAAAATGTTAATAAAGTGTTATCTTATTTAATCTTGTCGTACACACATACACACACCACAGTGCCACCCTGAACTCCCCTCCGCTGGCGTGCACATGATGCCAGCTATGCATGGCTTGCTTGGTTGCCAGCTGGATCTTCCCAGCGCACCGTGCACAGAGGGAGGGAGGGAGGGAGGGAGGGAGGGAGGGAGAGGATGTTGGCAGAAAAAAATGATTAGAGTGGAGGATGGGAGGGGATATGAGGTGGGGTGGGCAGCAGAAAAAAGACAGAGAGATTGCAGAAGGGCTGAAAACCGAGATAAAGGCAGCGTTGGGGGGTGGAGAGAGGGTGAAAAAAAAAAAGGGAAAGCAGTGGAGAGACACAAACAGGTAGCAGCAGGAGGAGAGCGCGAGGAAAGTCCTCTAAAAACTCCCATAACTTCTGGTCCAGTTTAAAAGAGCGAACTGGCAGGAGGCTGTGACCCCCTCTGTCCTCTACCCCTCTGCCCATCACTCCTCCCCCCCCTCACCCATGCATCCAGTCCTTTCATGGGGCGTCCAGCTGGCTCTGGGCTGGGGGCTGTTGTTGCCGTTCACACACACTCGCACACACACTCCAACACACACTCGCACACGCAGTCACATCTGAGGGGACCAGTGGAGAAGCATTTCCTGGATTGCCTGCGGCAAGCGAGATAGCTGTCCACTGGAAAGACACACACTCGCTTTGCAGAGGCACACACACATATTGCACACACACACACACACACAGCGTTTTGCACACGCACACACACACACACAGACGAATTGGCCCACGCAGTTCTGTGCATGAAATAATCAGATGATCGAGCCATGGGAGAGAAACGCTGGCGCTAACTCTCTCGGACATAACCCCCCCGCTAACCTCTGTGCAGGCTTAATGACACACATACAGTACGCAGATACACACAGACCAGGTTGAGTGATAGCGGAATATCAGTATGATATATTCTAAATATTAGTGTATTATAACTCAGTACACTGGCAGAGGTCTGTTCATCAGCCACCTGCAGGGTGCTGCATGTTCGATGACATCAGTAACGCCATGCTTGACGCTGTGTTAACACATGATGCTGCTTGAAATGGAGCGAACTTTGAGTTGATTTTAAAAGAGTCGGGTAAGAAAAAGCTCCTTCCCTCAGGCCTTCAGGCTGTGAACTCTGTCCTCCGTGTGTCCTCAGCCTGGGTCAGTTTTGAACTCGGTGATTTTAGTATTTATTATTCTTTGCTCCTCTTTAGCGCAGCCTTTGCCACGGTGCGTTTCACTGAGCTTGTGACAAATAAAGCTTTTAAATCTTGAATATATCCTGCCTTGTCTTCCTGTGCGTAGCGGCACGAGCACAGGGACGCTCTCTGACGTGTCCTGATGTACCAAAATGAACGCTGAACGATGAAGCAGAGTCGTGGCGTTTCCTCTGCCTCCTGCGGTCTTCATGCATGATAGAAGTTTTTACCTTCAGGACTTCAAAGATCCACTGATGGACTGATTTTTACAGCATCATTAGTAATAAGTTATTTGCTAGAGGAACAAGCCCAGTGCTGCTAATACACACCTCAGTCCTTTCATTCAGTCACTCTCACACACTTAAACCCGTAGCTAACCACCGTTTCCCCGCAGCTCTTCGGGGCTTCCTGTATATCCTGTGTGTACACTATGACGTGTTGCAGTAACAGACAGGAAACGGCCGCCTGTTTAGACTACCAGTCCGATCCCATCTAATCTTCGCTCTCAATCTCTGCTTTGGTTTCCTCCAGTTTGGGCCTCGGGCCGCAAAACCGTAGCATCTGATTGAGCGAAATGCAGGAAAAAAGAACAACATGCCCTCTTTGGTCGCGGGTGGAGGCGTGGACGTCGTGTTTGGGGTTTTCACTCTTATTTGGATATTAAAACCAGCCAGAAGTACAACTCAGCACACCAAAGTAACTGTTTTATGAACAAAAAAATTGCAAAATCCACTGAGATGAACTGTGGCGGCATCCCATAATTGAATAATAATAAATATTTTGGTAAGAAGATGCTCTCCTTGTTTAATTTAGTCTGCAGAGGGATTTCCTCACGGGATCAGTTGGCGGTGTAATATTTGTTTATTCAAATCATTTTGGCAAAATACGGAAGCCTTGCTGTTTCTTTGTTGTTGTCTTATTACTGTTACCTGTGCGTTTCCTGCGACGCTGCTGAAACACAGCATGCTGCGCGTGGCTCTTAACGACGGCGTCGGCCCTGACAATGATAACAGAATTCATGAGTCACGAGGAAACGCTGTTCACGACAGGGAGAGCTGGCTGAGGTGTCGAAATGATGGGATGAGATGTTTAAAAAGGTAAACACAATGACAAGCGAGGGCAAAGGAACAGCTGTTTTTATGGCTGAATAACATCACAGCGTTTGTCATTCGTCATTTCTTCAGTCGCTTCTTACGGTGGCCGACAAGGACAAACGCACTGCAAACGGCAAAATGCTGCAAACACAGGAATGATGCAAAGCCAAAAACACACAAACCCACAAAACAAAAAAATGCTGCAAATATCAAAACAAACACAAAACCCCAAAAACAACTGCAAGAGAGAAACGCTGCAAATTCACTCCACAAACCGGACGTGTGCCAGGCCACTAGGAGGACTCGACCTGAGGGATGGACGGGTCCTGTGGGACCAGACCCTCTTCAAAGACATGAAGAAGAAGAAGAAGAAGAAGAAGAAGAAGAAGAAGAAGAAGAAGAAGAAGAAGTAATATTGTGCAAGATTACGGCCAAGTGTTTGAAAAAAATACATAAAGGAAAACGTACTGTAACTTTGTTGTTGTTCTTCTTCAGCATTTTTCTCGTGCAGTGTTCTTCTGTTGCATTTGTTTTATGTGTTTGTGTGTTTTTGGTTTTGCATCATTCCTGTGTTTGCGGCGCGTTTGCCCTCGTCGGCCACCGTAGCTTCTTGCTGCGGATGGTCGAGTTTAAGGACAGCGTCTGTCTCTTTACTGAAACACTGTCGTCTTTTTGATGGTTGAGTTGAGGTGTTGAGTATGAAACGCTAACAAGTGTCGTTTCCACGCTGCAGAAATCCGTTTTAATGTTATTGTGACTTTCAGTCGGAGTAATTACTGATCTGCTATCAGTTGTGTTTTCCTGACAGCTCGAGTGAATCCAAATCTTGGCAGAAACAACGATTTCATCCAGATGAGCTTCACTTCCACAGTTTAGCCCCTAAACCGAGATCCAAGAAACTGGGAGGGGGGGTGTATGTGTGTATTAAAAAGAGTTTTCGGTCTGTCAGAAACAAAGCTGAGGAAATCTGATAGAAACTTCCAGAAATCAGAGAGAAAGCTCCGTCCCGGCCCCCTGGGTGTGACTGCGGGGGCCGTGGCCACGCAGGGGTAACGTCTGTCAGCGCGATAAGAGCTGAGGAGAGAGCCTCCAGGCTGCAGCTTATCACACACACAGACCTGGAGGGAATACACAAACGCACACGCACACACAAACGCAGACGGGGTGGGGGTGTGTGAAGCTTTCCACATAGAGAGATTTGAGGTGGAGGGAGGTTCGTATCTCACCTCAGTATCACCGGGTGCCCGGCAGCGGTAACTTCAGCCTATTTCTCTATCTGTCTCCCAGCAGGATGACCATCCAGTCAACAGATTACCTCCACCGGTGCAGGGCTCAGGAAGGAAGAGAGAAACGCGTCTGTCTGTGACTTTTCCACCGGCGCGTGTTTGCCGTTTATGATGGAGCTCGTCCAGTGTCTCAGAAAGAGACAGAGACAGACACAGAGACAGAGACAGAGCGACCCGAGGCAGTCAGACGAAACGCCGCGCTGTTCTATTAATTGACGAATGGTGGGAAATAATAATCCGCTCTCCAGTCGTGTGATGTTCGGCGGTCGATGATGAGACTCTGTTGCTGGAGCTGTCGCCACAGGCCCGTGCTCTTGTTGCATCATGGGTAAAATATCAGTATTATTTGCGTAAACACAGGTGTACTTTGTCACGTCGGCACCTCGTCTCATCAGGTAATTCCTGACTATTTGAATAGAGGGATTCTCAAGCTTTTGATGATGAGCGCCGGTTCAGGGAGCCAGCGTTTGATTGACAGCCGCGCAGGAAAGCCAGTGAACTTTGTGCTGCGCTCGTCGTGGCATTTAACATTAAATTCCTCCAACACGAATTCACCTGTTCGCAGATAAGACAGATCGCTTTATCTGTCCCCCGAGGTCTGATGGAGGAAGAGATGATCCGTTTCTCCCGACTCCACTTTGAGAGCCCCTGTTTTAATATCTCAGCGCAATATGACATTATAGGGCCTGATAACTACAATTGAGACATAATTATACGGCATTTTAAAGTGCAGATAACAGACCAAACATCCAGGGCTCTGTCGAAAGCACCAGAAGATGTCAGTTCCTCAGAATTAAACACCCACTTCTTCTTTCTTTTTTGAATGTTTAATAATCATCTGGAGGACAGCTGTCACAGAACAGGCCCAGACACCAGCCTAAATAAACATTAGCGTAGTGTAACCTCGGTCTCCTTTTCTCATATTCAAACAGTCGCTCTCTTGCTCTTGTTTTTCTATTATTATTATTCACCCTTTTAACTGACGTTGTGCCGAATGCAAGAAGCTGATCCCGTGTCTGCGGGAAATGCAGGGAATCATAAACCGAAACGGAAAGAGGGAAAGTAGTGAGGGAATTGGTAAATTATATCACTTCTGTCAGCAATTATCTGCTCTGTCCTGTGCAGTTATCAAAAAATAACGTGACACAGAGACTCATTACCCCCGATGCATGCAGAGAGTCATCCGAGTCAGCGAGTGGGTGCGAGTGGACTATCCCACATGCTAGCCATTAAATTGTAAGTGATGTTTATTCTCGTTTTGGGGCAGCGTGCTATTTAAATGCAAACCTTTTGTATATTGAATCAAAATGAGAATAAACACTGCTCCGCTGCTCCAGCAGAAGCTGCAGCTCAGTGACAGCTGGGAGTGTGAGGAGGACACGACACGAGAGCTGTGCGGTCACGTGAAAGTAACGCATAATCACAAATCATCAGCTGTGTGCGCTCTTTAACATTTTATGATCCGCTGTACGTTGTTCAAGGCTCCTCAATGTGTGTACTGCTGGGGGGGGGGCTGGTTGTATGTTAGGGGCAGTGGGGAGGCCTGTCGGGGGGGGGAGAGAAAGTCTCATTATTGAAAGGTCAACAGTTCAGCCTGTGTGAGTGCAGCAGCCTGTCCTAAACACTGCATCTCCACTCCATCAGTATTTCTGTAGTCGCCGCTGAAGGACTAAAATGTCAAACGTGAAACATAGTTTTTCCATGTGAGATTCGCTGCCGGCTTCGCACGCATGGGCTTTTTACTGGGAGTGCACACCGGAGAGAGGCCACTCTGTCAGCAGCAGCTGTGTGCTGAGGCAGGCGAACAGTTGGAGCTGCGTGTAAACGTACAGAAATATTCCTTTTAAAGGTCTGTTCCCAAGAATTGCATAATTCAGTCAAACCGTAATTAAAGGAGTCCTAATTCAAGTAGAGTGAAATAGGTGCATATTTGGAGAAGTGTGTGTGTGTGTGTGTGTGTGTGTGTGTGTGTGTGTGTGTGTGTGTGTGTGTGTGTGTGTGTGTGTGTGTGTGTGTACATAAATGACACCTAATTAGGATTAGGCCTATAATTAGCTTAAAATACAAAATACTTCCATTGAGCATAATAGCTGTGAATTTGGGAAAGTGGCTGTGTGGTACAGGAACAAATTAGCAGAATTAACAGAGGGGATTAGGCCTTTGATTAACGAAAATGAACAAAAATGGGGTTCAAGAGGTGAACGCAGAGGAATAAGGAGGGTGCTGGCTCCACAGAATAAAGTCTGGTTATTCCTACCAAGTCTCAATGCTAGATTATTTTCTGGGAAGCCAGCCAAAAGTTGGTGTTACATTCTCAGCCAGCGGCTGTCCCTTTTTTGTCCTTCAAGACAGCCGCGGTGCCAAAGGAGACGAAGAATTAAACTGAAACGTGGCGAGACCACAAGAACAGAGGGCTTCCTCCACGAGCAGAAACAACACCTCAGTCTGCACGCTTTGCTCATCAAAGACCACCTTTCACACTTAAAGAGGCAGAGGGCAAAAAGTACCACCAGGTAAAGGCTGAGATCAGATCGAGGGAAGAGATGTCCGTCTTTTCTACGCAGGACACGCTGGTCCTTCAGTGTCAAATCTTTCCAGTGTCAGCTGACGGTCCTGGAGAACGGAGGCCTGCACTGTGTCAAAATACTGTTTTGGAAGTTTTTATTGAATTTCTTGTTTGGTTAAAGTGACATTGCTGGACCCTGCAGGCAGTTAATGACCAGGTCTGAAACTCAGAGTGAAATATGAGGGCTTAATAAGCGCTTGATAAGGGCTTTCTTGGCGTTCCAGTATTTCAATATGAGCACTGAACTGACCACTGAGAGGCCTCTGTTGCTTTAAACATGTGTGGAACAGCAGTGGCATCAATCATTTTCCAAAATGAGCTTTAAAATGTCACCCTCGTGCTCATATTTTACTACAGCGGCGTCATTTAAAGGACCCGCTGAAGGTTCGCCCACTGTGGATTCCAGCTGAAAAACCTGCCAAGCTGGTTTGTGGTGTATTCGACTTTCCATCAACCAAACCCGGCCTCTACTTTGAAATGTATCCATCTTGTCGAAACAGGATGCATTATTGATACGCAGCCAGCAGAGTTGGAGTCGGAGCAGGGGGTTGAGGGGGTTGAGTGTTGCGTGGTATATAGTCTAAATATTTTAAAGAGAGGTACTTGTTTCTCGACGTTTCTTGCCTAAATATTTTACGTTTGGGGCCCGTGCTCGTTGATGCAGGCGAGACTTTCTCTTTTGCTGCTGCAGTCAGACGAGAAGGGTGAGCTCATTGATGGAGCGGAGCTTGAGCCAAGGCACTGCTGGTTTCAATCAGGGAGAAACAGCGTGTGGGTGACCCATGAATGCACAAACGAGCGCGCGCTAACGCATACACTCGTCATGTACTGTATCCACCTCCTCTGGGCTCCTTTCCAGTTCTTCTCTCTTTTCAGTAGTTGTGGTTTTTCTCAATCCGCCATCCGAACTTCTTCAGCTGTCTGGCTCCAGGCGAGAATTACATGTAATAGTTCACTACACACATCCAGAAAGACTATATAATGCACATTACATACATCAAATATAGTCTGTGCGCTGTGTGCATGCAGTACATCTGTGGTTTTATTATGTGGTACAAATGCACAAATCGCCATCTTTCATTTTGCACGCACCAACGCACACTCTGCCTATGTTTCACATTTGCCTCTGCACACACATTTCTTCGTATACGCACATTCGGGACGGGACCCCCGCCCGGGCTCGGTCTTCGCTGGACTCTCTGGGTCAGGTGTTAGTTGTGTTACCTGCAGCTGAAGCTCGGCGAGGGAGCGGTCCATGATTACCTCTGCGCTTCTGCTGCCGCTCAGCCGCTTCTGTTGCTTTTATTATTTTTTTATGCAGTTCATTCCAGCACACAGGTACAGACACACACACACAAATACACACAGACGCTCACACGGTGACTTACGTAAGCAGATAGAGCGCATGCACGCACACACAAACAGCCTTGCACTCTATAGAGACAACCACGCACACACAAACACACACAAAACATCCGATTTGTGTCGAGGGCTTAGTCACATTTCTCATTTCTCTCAGTGTTGCAGGCTATTCCCTTCTGGCCTGACACATCCAAAAACCTCAATAAACCGCCCATCTTGTTCCGTGTTTGTGTGTCGCTGTGCTTCCTCGCGGTTGTGCGTGTGTGTAGTAATGGGCCAGGCAGAGCGGTCTCTAATCCTGCAGACCGGCGCGCTGTCTTTCAATTAGCTCGCAGGGCTTGTTCGTGGCCAGCCGGGGTCAGACTGCTATCACAATCTGCAGCTAATCCACTGCGGACTGATCAATGAGCAGTGAGGGAGAGGCGGAGGAGAGCTGAAGGTTAGGAGGAGGGAGCGAAGGAGGATGTAAGGTTACATGTTTGAGGGAGACAGAGGTTATGCTTGAAGACCTTTTAGGCAGGTAAGCAAGGGAGGCGGGAGGCAGGAGACGAAGGTCGACTGCAGGGAGGGAGGAGGCCAGGAGAGACTCAAAAGGAGCCTGGATCCAGACCTCTGACTCGCTTCCCGCTTCTCCACTTTCTTCATTGATTTATGCTGCTGCAGTTTCCCATAACTGGACAAACAGTCGTCCAATCAGGACGTAAGAATGCTGATTTCTTCCTATATGGCGTTAGCACTAGCAGCTAACACAAGATTAGTTAGCATTTAGCCTCCCACCATAGAAACCAGTTGGAGTGAGGCTAAAAGCTGCTGCTAGCAGGTGTCCGTTAATGCTAAAGCACTCGGATGCTGTTTTCAGAGTGTGAGAAAAGTGTTGTGTAGTTGAGGTTTCATGAAGACATTGAGCCCCTCATTTGGCCAGACGTGATTACGTTGCTCTGATTCAGCAGACGAAGCTCAGTCTTTGTCAAAGGAACACAAAAGTTAAGGCGATTGCTTGTTTGCTGTAATTGCTGCTAATTGCTGTTGCCTCACACCGTGTCGCCACATTTCCAATAAACCCTGTTGCTTCCTGCAGTACGTAGATTACTGTGTGCCGTTTGGCACTTCCTGTCACCACAGAGCGAGTCTCAGTTGTGTTATACATCAGGGATGATCCTTTTCTTGTGATTTACATTTAACAAAGCTTGTCATGACGCTAGCTGAGTACGTTCTGTATTTGTTGTTTCTTGTAAACGTAGTTTCCTCACTGCTGTTCCTCAGTTCATCGTCGTGATACCTTTGGTCTAACTGGTACTGGTGTCCTCCACGAAGGTCTGCTCATGCAAGAACACCAAGACTGAACGCTACGCAGACGTAAACAGACAGGAATTTACCAGAAACAGCTTCCATGACAGCACGTGATCTAAGCGTGAGGTAAATCTGCGCTGGGGGGCGTTATTGCTGTCCTGCTGTTTGCTTTTCATTTTCGTGCTCCTGATCAGATTCATGCACAGGGCAGAGGGGAGGGGAGCAGAAAGAGCAGTGGCTTTAGAGAGAGGCTTTAATCCTGTCCACACTGGGTTTGCTGTTTTCCTCCCTCGCTGGCTCCCCTGTCCTCCCTCTTCTTCCCCCTCTCTCTCTCTCTTTTTTTAGAGGATGGAAGTGATCCATCTGAAATGAGCAAAGGCATGCAAGCACATATTCAATTCCCCCTCTCTCTTTCTCTTTCCCCCCTCTTTCTTTCCAGTCTCTTGGGCCCCTTTAGCCCTCCTCTCCCCTCCTCACTCCCCCCTTTCACTCCCCTCTCTTCCAAGGTCCAGATTTGCTTAGAAATGAGTCACCGACCACAAACCACCCCATTTAAGAGGGAGGGAGGGAGGATGGAGGGAGCAGTAGAGGAGACTGGGGGGGGGGTGATGGAGGGTGACTTAGAGAGGGAGATGGATAGAGTGAGAGTGGGCGAGCAGGGATGGAGAGAGAGGAGGGAGAGGGAGGCTGATGGCTGTTTTTCACTCAGCTGGTTTTGTTGATCAGTATCAACAGCCAAGGTCTGGATCCAATCAGCTCCCTGCATTCAGCCAAGCAGAATAAGACAAAAAATATATTTGACAGTGCACAACACTGGCACGAGCACACACACACACACACACACACACACACACACACACACACACACACACACACACACACACACTGCATCAGCTTCAATGCAAATTCAGTGCATAATGCAGCACAGACGGGGTGTAGAAGCAAGAGCACTTACCATAGTTTTGGAATATGACGTGTGCGTGTGTGTGTGTGTGTGTGTGCGTGCGTGTGTGTGTGTGTGTGTGTGTGTGTGTGTGTGTGTGTGTGTGTGTGTGTGTGTGTGTGTGTGTGTGTGTGTGTGTGTGTGTGTGTGTGTGTGTGTGTGTGTGTGTGTGCGCGCCCATGCATATTAGCTAGAATCCACACTGAATTAATGAAGCCACGGACATGTAGGTGTGAGACATCACACTAATTACGCCAGCAGTGCTGTAGCCTCGCCATCAATAATGTTCATTAAACTACTGAACCCTCTCAAGTTGACGGCTCTGTGTTCGAGTGTGTGGTGGGCTGGTGCGCGTGGGTGTGTGTGTGTGTGAGTGAGAGTAGCTTGTTCACACATGCGTTGAGTAAGCGCCACAGTTGGATGATGGATCGCCGCAGATTTGCATTAAATGCTTCTTTATGTGGACACGGCTGGCTGACAGAGGGCATTTTTCATCATCTCTGCTGGTTCAAAGTTTGAAGTAAGCGCTGCAGATCAAAAACACAAAACATAATCTCAGTCGCAGCTTTGCATCATATAAATAATTTAGTGCACAAACGTAAGGGTTGTTTAAGTCAGCAAGGTAATTAGATTCCTCCAGAATGAGTCTGAGATAAGCACACACGGGTGGAACATTTTATTCAAAGCGTGACGTGTTTACTCTTTTGCTCCGGCTGGTTGGGCTCCATAGGTGAAGACAGTGCCATTAAAACTGCAACCGAAGCCCTGAATTTAAGAGTGTTGTTCCAAGAGCCATGTGGTGCAGCTTGTTAAGAGAAACGATGTTCCAACTGCACGACTTCACCCAAAACGTCAAGGTTGCAGTGTATGTATGCTCTGATGCTGATACCTGACACCGAGCATGTTCTCATCTCTGGAAGGCTGAGCTTTAACAAATTGAACCCACGGGAAGCTGCAGCCCGGACCGATCCTCAGCTGCTTCTTCATGTGTCCTCGCAGGGAGAAGAAATTATGGCAAGGAACACGAGCATTACAGGAGCTGAAATCACTTCTTTTCTAGTCCTCCCTCACCCCGGCGGCATGTCGGCTTCCCAAAACTGTCCAGTAAACGAGCAAGTTGAGAGTGGTGAGACTTTTTGTTTACAAGCTGTGGTTCTCTGGTAATGGGAGTGAAAAAATAAATGAACCATACGAGACGCTGTAACAAAGTAAACTTGGCTCAGAAAAGGAAAACGGGGGCGCGCTGACATCCTTAGGCAGAGATCTGGAATCAAACCTCTTTATATGACAGGTTTGTCTCTGTAATCACAGGCCACCCTGCTGGCCCAGTGGGTAGTAAGTGCTCATTTTGTACGTAGCAATCTGCTTTTGATTAAATCAGCCTTACAAAATGCATGCACCACTTAACTGCAGTCTTCCACCTGTAATAAGATTCAAAGGCTACACTGCAAAAAAAACCAAACTTGGCTCTCAGAAACAAAACAAAAGCAATAAATTATTACTTAAACAAAATTATCTGCCAGTGTAACAGGAAAATTTCACTTTTATCTTTTTTTATCTCAAAGAACCCATGAACTTATGTTAAAGGAAGTCTGGATACGGCGAATTTTTGCACTCGCCAGCCTCAAAAAAACAGCTTTAGATTTCTGGAAATTCAAATTTCAAGCATTAAGTTACTGAGAACCTGTAATAAAACCTCTGAAGATACCATAATGCCTTTATTAAGGACAAAGGAAGTGAAACGGTCCAGCATAAAACCTGCCTGTTAAGTAGACGTAATTCGTCTGACAAAAAAAACGGCACGTCTCCTTCCTTACTTAGATTTCACTTTCTGCAGTGTAATTGTGATCCGGCGGCTCTCGGCCCTTTTAAGGTCACAGCACTCACCTTGCACAAATTTCGAAGGCGTACCCACTTATCCGCTGCTCGAGGATGTCGAACAAGCCTGTATAATCATGCGGAAGGCAGAAAAAGCGAGGAGACGCTTCCTTCGCGCCTCGGAGTGTGTCTCCAGACTGTGCAGCTGAAACAAAAGGTTTTCAAGTCTTTGGATTGGAAATAAAATCGTTATTATCTGATGAACCCCCCATGTATGAGCTTCACAATAAGTTTAAAAGCTCAGAGGTCTGGAAACCCTTCAACACAAGCAACTATATAGAGTTTCAATTCAAGCAGGAAATTGAAAAGCGGTCATAAAGGCTGTTTTTATACTGAAGTGTAACCTTGTGTGATCATGAAAGGACAGCAGAAAACCTGCTGCTTCAGACCTTTAAGTAAATATAATTGCTGGTGTGTTTGAGCCATTCGAGAAGCTTGAACTGACCTTGATTATCTCTTGAGATTTTGCAAATTCTTCAAATATGACTTCTGCAGCGAGTCGAGGCGGCGGCTCAGTCTTTGTTGAAAAACAGATTCGGGTCTTTTCTTGTCTGACACATTGCAGTGCAGCTCCAGCTAAAACTGTTAATAGCCTCAGTTTGTGCGCTGTAATGTACACCACAGGCGGTTAATACCATCTGACTGGTGTTAGTGGATGTACATGCGCTCCGAATCAATATCCAGTCCTGTTGCTTCCATTTTGTTGCCTTGCAGTGTGTTTTTATGGCTGCGTTTTACAAGCGTACAGTTAATCTGCGCTCAGTAAAACTCCTGGCCGGAGCTCTCTCGCTCTGAGGCCTTGTGCTCCTGTGGCGTTGTGTCCAGAGCGAGCTTTGTGCACCCCTGTGTGTGTGTGTTAGTGTGTGTGTTAGTGTGTGTTTGTGTGTGTTTGTAAGGAAAAGAAACGGTGGCCAGCGGTCTCGTTGTGTGATCATACACTTATACGCTGCCGATGGCTGTTCACAGGCCAGTTAAGGTGCTTTTGTATGTTCATACCCTCTTGTGTGTGTGTGTGTGTGTGTGTGTGTGTGTGTGTGTGTGCGCGCATGCAGGCTTGCACAAACTCTGTACAGGCTGCAATTTTTGTTCATTTACACTTTAGGCTGAGGGTGGTTATTAAGGTGAATGGGGCCAGGAGTGGGGGGAAATCATCTGTGGAGTGTATGTGTGTGCGTGTGCGTGTGTGTGTGTGTGTGTGTGTGTGTGTGTGTGTGTGTGTGTGTGTGTGTGTGTGTGTGTGTGTGTGTGTGTGTGTGTGTGTGTGTGTGTGTGTGTGTGTGTGTTGTGTGCAAGTGAGTCATTTATTGAGTGTTAGTATGAGCGACTGTGTGTGCAGCAGCTGGATGCTAAGTGAGTGTATAGCTTGAAGAGGAAGGTGGGGAGACACTTGGGGAACCTCCTGAAGTTCATAACCCCAGCAGGGGGCCGCAGAGTGGGAAAAACTTAATTGGGCTGAGTGTGTGTGTGTGTGTGTGGATTGTGTTGATGTGTGTGTGCTCATGCATGTAGGCACAACTCAGGCATGTCCTTTGTAAGTTTGAATGTGTGTTTCCTGCAGGAAAAAGCAACACAGATGTGCTTTCAAGGTGAAAAGGAGTAATGAGTTCGGAAAAGACGAATCCACCCATTTCTCTCCACCTCCCTCCATCCATCCATCCATCCATCCATTATCTATCCATGCATTCCTTCATCCACACCGGCTGCATCCACCCTCCCTCCCTTCCTCTCTCTCCGTCTCCTTCCCGTCTGTCTGTGCTCTTTAGTTTTCATCCCATCTGCTTGCTGTGTGTCAGAAAGCATCCATTTAAAACCCCGAGCGTCTCAGAGGAGAGAGCACAGCGAGGCTCAATGGGCCAAGAAAAATGCCAAAAACAAGATGCTTAAAAAAGTCATTCTGACTTTTTCCCGTCTCTCTCCCCGTCTCTGTGTCCTTTTGTGTGGTTTACAGTTGAGTTTTTCCTTTCTTTCTTTCTTTCTTTCTTTCTTTCTTTCTTTCTTTCTTTCTTTCTTTCTTTCTTTCTTTCTTTCTTTCTTTTTTGCCACCCTCTGATTATTTCCTCGCTGATGAAAAGCGAGGGGAGAGAGCCGGAGATTAAAAGCAGCAGCCAGAATCCGTGATGAAGAGACAGAATTGAAGATGATTTAGGCAGGAAATTTCCTCCCTCACTGCGGCATCGAGGGGTTGCATGAGGAAATGATTGAGATCGTCATGGAAACACCGGTGGTTGAATGCAGGAGGCGGGGGTCCTGTGGAAGATTTTGGTTGTGGGGCAAAGGAAGTGTGTGTGTGTGTGCGTGCGTGTGTGCGTGCGTGCGTGCGTGCGTGTGTGTGTGTGAACATCAGGGATAATCAGGGCTAATTGAATAGACAGTGTGGCTCCTGCTGTGTGTGAGATTGCATGTGTGCAAGTTTGTCTGTGTCATCAAGGGTAATTAAGCAGAGTGTGTGTGTGTGTGTGTGCGCGTGTTTGTGTGTGTGTGTGTGTGTGTGTGTGTGTGTGTGTGTGTGTGTGTGTGTGTGTGTGTGTGTGTGTGTGTGTGTGTGATGTACAACCACTGTGGCTGGGTTACAGATGTGACACAGATACACACTGAAGGCTTTTAGCGTCCAGTGGCTAATAGACGTTTTTGAAGTTTGTGTGTGTGTGTGTGTGTGTGTGTGATACTGCTTATCTGTGTATTTGAGTGAATGGAGTGAAATTAGGAGCATTAATCATTTATAGAGTATGTGTGCGTGTGTGTGTGTGTGTGGACATGCAGCTGTGTGTTTGCTTCAGAGTGTCTGTATGCAAGTGTGACTGATGATGTTTGGATGCATGGGTGTGTGTGTGTGTGTGTCTGCAGAGGTTTCTATGAATCCTGGTATAAATAAAGAAGACTTAAAGCGAACGTACTGAATGTGTTTCATTAGCAAACAGCAATTAGTGCAGAAAAGGTGTCATAAAAACGTAAAGCTCCATTAAATGCAGCCTCATTACTTCCTGATGTGATATATGTTTCTCACTGAAGCGGTGAAGGATCGGTCTACACTGTGGAACAATATGCTCGGGGCGGTGGGTGGCTTGTAAATTTCTTATCTTATTTGGAAAAATAAGCTCACGAATTAATGTGAAGTCACTGCGACAGTGTTAATTAAAGTTACGGGTTGCTGTGGCTACTCTGTAAGTTGGGTACTCTCAACAAAACATGATGCGTGACCAGTGCAGAGTGCCATCAGGAGGCGTACGGATCTTCATCGAAACACAACAGCTGCTTATGTGACGTAACTGGAAGACGTTACGTTAAGTTAGACCAGTGTCATCGCCCGACTTCCTCCTTTGCTCCCGTCATAATTGCTGTGGCCACTAGAGGTCGCAGCCTAACGATAAACGTAAATAGGGGATGTAATAACGGGCTTTCGCAGACGACCCACGCTGTGTCTCTCTTGTGAGGACGGGCTGAGTGATTATTAACTTTACGGTCCACTTATTAGTTTGTGAGTTATTTATTTTAGAGCGCAGATTCCCAATCTTCTCCGACAGCTTAAAAACAAATTGGCGAACAGGGATAGTTTCCATTCCAGGACATGCTCGCACCGGTCGGTCACAGTCGCTCCCCGAGCTGGTTTTTATTTTAATGAGCAGAGCTCCCCACACAGATGAGGAGCTGGGCGGTCGCAAGAACATCTAAGGTGAAAAAAAAAAACATAAAGTCACACTAAAGTCATTTCAGTGTGGTGGTGTACTGCTCTGAAGGTTTCCATTTCCTGAGATCTGGAAAAATATGTAGAGAAGATATTTCACTGGTGTTCACATGTACAGGGATGTACACCTATGTTGTATGCAGGTAAATGGGGAAAAAAGCCTACATCAGGTAATTATTTCCCCACGTGGCCCCGCTAACCTGTCCTTCTACCTGAACCGAGTGTATTTCTGACTCACATGAAACACCTTTAATGGCCTCGGCGTGCTTTGCCGCAGTCTGACATTAGAAGAACGGTACACGTTGGTGGAAAATGGCACAGTGTGTGGACTTTGTCATTCAGGAATAAAAGCTTATCAGGTGCTGCATAAATAGTGCCCTCTGCTAGATGCTGCACAAGTGCCTTCCCTGTGCACTATCATCAGCTGGAAAATTGCCATCATTATCATCGTCGTGGTGCGTGTCCTCCGGTCGGACCTCCTGGGCCTCCCGCATCATGCTTAATTTGCCGCCGTCTGCTGAGGATGCAGGCACGAGTTTATTTCTTGAAATCTAAGATACAATCCTTAAAAATGCACCGTGAGACATTTAGCTTCAGCTTGCTGTGTCAGTGAAGAGGCTCCCCTCAAATCCTCATCCCCCCGTGCATCTGTCATTTCCTGTCTGAGTTGCCTCCGGGTCCCATTAACCTGCCGGGATAACATTTAGCCTGGGCCTCACCTCCCCCACCTCCGCTTACATCTGCTGGGATTGTGAGCCCGTGCCTCCCAGACACGCTGCATATACACGGGGATGCTAAATCACCACTTAATTCTTCTTGCTGTTTCTGGCTTTATATTAGAAAACATAACCCAAACACAGTTTACAGCTCGTGTAGGTTATCTCGAACAAGAAACGGAATAGAATTTTGTAATCAGATAAGATAATCCTTTAATGATCCCCCAGCGGGGAAATTTGGGTGTTACAGCAGCACAAATACAGAAATCAGACTCTTACAAATAAATCATTATAGATGGGGATGTAACACAGGAATAGAATAAAATAGAAACTATACATAAACTCAAATTACAGGCAATAGCAGTACACACAAAGTACCCACAACTAGTGTTGAACAACTAATAACACAAATAATAACATGAGGCTCAGGACGTCAGTGGTTCGATCCCCGGCCCCTGCAGTCTAAATGTTGTCCAAGTGTCTCTAAGTTGCTCCCGATAGCTGAGCCATTGGGGGTGTTGCATGGTAGCCTCTGCCACCAGTGTGTGAGTGTGTGAGTGAGTGGCTGAATGAATTTATGGATAAGGTGAAATGAACTGATGCAGTAAAACAATGTAAAGTCAAGCAGCGCAGCTCAGAATACGAGGTGAGCACAGGAAGTTCGACAAATGGCGACTGTTTTCCATTCGTTTGTGTAAAAGCTGAGGAGGTTCTCCACCTGAGAGACGACAACGCTCGTATGAAGTATAGAGATGAAGTAGTGATGTAGTGATGTCGTATTCCTGCTTTAAATTGCAAAGTAAAACCAGTAGCTGTGTGTTTTTTTGCCTCTGCATGCCGTTGTTGAGCCATTTCCATTACATGTGCCTCAGGAAGGGGTTTTATTTGAAAAAGGTCTGTGGAGCAAACATTTCAAGTTGAAGGTTGTCCTACTTATGCAAGAGACAGTTTTTAATTACTGTGCAGGATGTGCACGGAACCTGCAAGCGTTCCTCCGGAAAGGACTCCATCTAATAGTCCTGCTGACCTTTGTCTTAGCGCTGCAGCTGCTTGCATTCTGAGGAACCGGCTCGACTTTGTGTAGGAGTTGGATGAATTTCCTCCAAGCGGATTGCTCTGCGGGTCAACTGAAATCAACATTCACATCGTATTTTTGATGTTTTTTTTGTGCAAGCTCGAGTAACAGCTGAATTATTCAGCCCACCAATGAGAGCTCAGTGCGAAATCACTGTTCAGGAACAGATAAACCAGCGTTTCAATACGTGCTGTTTCCTGTGTTTGTCCATGTGGATTCCTGTCCAATGAAAAGGATGAAGGAGTGCTTTATTTAAAGGTACAGTGTGTAAGATTTAGGCTGATCTATTGCAGTGTCATATCTGTGAGTATGGTTTCATGAATATAAGAATATTTGCACTTTCTTCACCTTCGTATAAACTCTAGCGCTGGTGCTCCTTCACAGCCTCCAGTTTGTTTCTAAAGTAGCCCAGAAAGGACAAACCAAACACTCACTCAAGAGGGCCGCTTTCGCTTTTCTGTGCTTTTAGTGGCCGGCATAGGCGAGGGGTATTCAGCTGATTGCAATCTGCAACCTCACCGCTAGATGCCACTAAATCCTCTTTTGTCTCCCCCTTCTGGCAGTGAGAGTAACTACACAAACACTGCCAACGCATGCTAACGCCTACAGGTGAGCCCGCCCCCGTCTCGCCTCTCTTTAAATCGTCCTCTGAACGCCGAGTTTTACCTGCAGCGGGCGTCTTGAGTCAGTCCGTCACTACGCTTGCCCCTCCTTCAGCTCCGGCGAACCAATCGTCGCTGGTTGACTTTAAACTCATCGCTACCACCAGAGAGAGAGATTTAAAGTGATAGGCTTAATCAGCAGTGTGTGAGCTCAAGGTTGGCGAGGGCACGAATGAAGTCCCGCACTCCAGCTTCAAACCAGAAAGTCTTCTGTGTAAGTCAGTGGTCTTTGTGGTTTGTCCTTTTGTATTTTGTCCTCCAGTAGAAGATGTTTTGATGTTCGGAGCGTATTCGTGGGTAAAGTTTTTATGTGTCTTGTCCTTGACCAAAAGCTGCCTTTTAATGAGAATTCCCACTGTGGAGCTTTTACAGTCACTGCCTCTGGCTTATTATATGGCTGCTGAAGCAGCTCTCTGTGTTTTCAGGCCTGATTTCAGTACATGACGAGAGGAAGGAGAGAGGCGCTGGAGGAGATCAGCTAAAGATTATTTAGATTTCACTATTTTCATTCCCTCTAAACTATTCTACGCCTCTCCCTCGCTCTGTTTGTCGATCTCCCTCCACCCGTCTCTTACCACCTTGCCTCCACACATCCCAAATCTTCTCATTTAGATTATCCCAACCACAGTGAACGTAACTGAGTAGAAATGGATAGTTTTCACGGGCGTCTCTCCCCCCTCTCCCTCCCCCCTAATCTCCTCCATGTACATGACACTAATACAGAGACTGATATAAGCTCCCCTGCCTCTCTCTATGACATTTATCACTGTGCTTCTTAATGCAGGCAGGCTGCTGCTGTTGATGAGAAATAAGGATGACAAGCATGGCCTATTTTCTTGCTAACGATAGTCTCTCTGCTTTTTTTTTTTTTCTTTTTTCACTTTTTTGGGAGGAAAATATGTTCACAGAGCAGTGTTTACTAAAGCGTCTCATTGGGCGCTTGACAAATATTTGACACTGACGTTGATCATGCATCTGGCGCATTTTGTCAGAGCTAATCCAGCATCCATTAGTGTTTTAGATTGTAGTTAGTGATGTCAGGAGGCGCCTGCAGAAACCTTGCATCTGGTAAAAGATGTCTTTCTGCTGTACATAGATGTATTTTTAGCGTTCAACATCATGTGTCGTCACGTTGGCATTGTTGGTTGTGGGGACTTGTGCCCATTTGAAAGAGGAGAGGAACAAATGAATGAAATCTGTGTCAAAGTTAAACTTGTCCTGTTATGTTAAAGAATGCCTCACTCAAAACTGGACAGTCAAGAAACAGCCATGTCTTAAAGAAATATTTGGACGCTGGAAAATACGCTTATTGGCTTTATAGCCGAGACTAAGCAACTGTAAGTTGAGAAGATCAATATCAGCCTCATGTCTGTATGTTAAGTATGAAGCTGGAGCCAGGAGGCAATTAGCTTTGCTCAAAGACTGCAGGCACGAGGAAAGAGCTGGCCTGGCTCCGTCCAGAGTTCACAAATCTGCTTACCAGGACCTTCAAAGCTCAGTCATTGACGTGTCGGATCGTGTCTGTTTTAATCTGAACACAAACTGTCAAACTGTTCCTTTAAGTTTCTGATTGAGGATGCAGACTTTCTGTAAGTGCAAACCAATTTAGGGGCCAGTAAAGTCCGTCAGAACTCCTGTGGGACGGTCGAATAGCTCTGGAAACCCCACAAACACAGAGATGTTTCTGTGGGGAGGGCTTTAACTGCAGACCCACTGATCTGACGTCCACATTCGCTTCATATAGTGACTGTTCAGCTGTGCAGAGGTAAGAAAGGAGCCAACTCTAGTTACACTCGCTCTTCAACCAAAACTCTATGAAAGACTTCTCGGAGAGGCTGAAAATGAGCTCCGTTAATCCCCATATCAGCACAACATCGCGCCTCTCCCCTCTGTGACAGCCAGATTCTCCCTCCGCCGCCCGGCGTGGCCTTTTCGGATCGCCTCTTTTTCGAGTGCGAGCAGCCCGTCTCGCAGGCCGCGGCTGTGCTCATCAAGCTGACCTCGTCCGCTTACACAAAGAGGAGGCGGCTATGTAACGTAACATCACTTCTGTTATCATCCGCCAGCTCTGGACTGTGAGAGGAAGCCGTGCTGCTTCTGTGTGCGACCCAGGATTGATTGTAATATGAAGGTGCCACCATTAAAGGCCGTTTGTGTTCTTTATGGCCTAAAGAGAATAATAGATTTCTAAGCACTTGATTAACAGACAGACACTAAAGACCTTCCACAAAGGCCATTATTCAGCTGTCTCCACTTGACAAATGCCACTAATGCTTCAGATATAAATGACACAGTAAATAAAAATATCATTTTGGCTCTCACCTCGTGCCTCCATGCCAGTCTGTAAGTTTGCAGAGAGAGAAAACTAGGACAGGCAAAGTTGGATTCATCATCCTTAATGCCTTCTGTCACTTCAATTGGATATCACCAGACACTGTCCCCTAATTTAGACATCATATCCTGTCCCAGGAGCCCCGCCTCACTCGCCCAACCCGTCTGTCTCACCCTGGCATAACCCTCCCACGTCCCCATGTGAGGCCGGAGCAGCAGAACGTTTGAAATCAAACCCAGACCTCCTCTCCACCAACACCGTCCTCCTCCTCTCGCTCCGCTCCTCTCCTCTTTCATCTCCCCTCTTTTTTTTCTCCCACACCCTCAGAATGAACAATTTGTTTGAATCACAGACTCTCAATCCAGCCTCATTTATAATGACATCCCCCTACCGGTTTTGTCAGCGTAACTCCACCTCGCCTGCGCCGTACAGATCATTGTTTGATGTCCAATGTGATTTCATTGAAAGAAAAAAAAATGTCAGCCCCTCGCTGGTGCTGCCCTGGCACATAACCCCACACGGTGCTCATTTCAGCCAAGCTCAGATTGTTTGATTGGCATTCGCTGCTGTGTTTGCCAGGAGTGCTGGCAGAGCCTCGCTGGTATTTGCATAAAACAGGAAGGGGTTCACATTTCCCTGCTGCTCTGCGTTCCGCTGCCCTCGCTGCACCCCAAAGAAAAATCAGCATGCAATTCACAGTGAAAAAAACATTAGCCGGCCTTGTGCAGTTCTGCACCATAGGCTCAACGCTTCTCCGTGCCCGGTTTGACACTTTTTCTCTCCTCTTTTTAGCGCAGCGTGAATCCACTCGTAAAAATCCTACACTATCTGAGCCAGACCTCTTTTCTCTCACATTCCTGCAGAGAATCCTCTTAAAAATGTCCCGGCGAGAGTCTCGCTCCGCAGCGTGAACCTTTTACCTTTGTGCGCCGCTGATCAGTGAGATCTGGACTCGGTCCTGGGTTGACGGCAGGCTATCACTCTGCCCTGTGGTTTGACTAGCTGACCGATAAGAGAGGCATGGGGAGGACGCAGTGAAAGCAGAGGATGGGAGGATGAGAGGGAGGAAGGAGGGCGAGGAGTGGGTGTAATTAGGAGGCAGGGAAAGAAACAGGGGAGAAAAAAGGGAGGGCTCGAGGGATGTTGAACATTATGACACTATCCAGGCGCGACTCTCTGCTCATTTCCACTGAACCTCTTTAAATAACCCCTCTGCCTGTCTGTCCTGTGTGTCCGTCTCTGTGTCTGTCTGTGTGGCTCTGCTGGGCCGATACCTCTAACCCGTGGCAAAGAGATCACCAGGCGCAAGCACAAACGGCTTTTTGCTGGTGCTGTAATCCCATCTCTCATTGTTGTTTCAATCTTGGACTGAAACAAGAGTGGAGAGGCAAACTTGGCTCACACCAACATGAAGTATAGAACAAAGGACCGTTACAGTAGAAAGGCTTTTCCCCAGCTGGCGAAGGGGGGCGGGGCGACAGAACTGAAGCGCCAGCAGCTGGACAGACATGTAAATAGAGCAAAAATGTCTGCACAATGCAGCGCAACGAGCCGCTGGGAGGGAGTGAATGAGTCCCATTCAGCCTGATCCCAGCAGTGACTGACTGCACCCTCACCGAGGGATTACACTGAGAAGAACATTACTACACACTTGTAAGAGGATTGTAACACACGTAGAAGACGACACCACTACTATCACCACAGCACACTGTGAATACCTCCTCCACAGCTGAGCAAGGCTTCCTTAAAAACAGCCATCAACTCCTGCCCTTTTTTTTCTTTTCCTCCACCCATTTTTCCATCCCTCCTTCCAACCCCTTCATCCCCTCTGCAGAAGCCTTGGAGGATCCGTCCAGCACCGGCGTCGTGGCGGGCGCCGTCATCGGCTCCCTCCTGGCCCTGCTATTGGTTGTCGCGCTCGTTGCCGTTCTCCTGACCCGAAGCCGCCGGCAGCAGAGACGTGGCTACCCCAGCAGCGGGGACTCCATAGCGACCGGCAGCGGCGGCAGCAATGGCGGAGACTATGGCAATAAAGCGCGGCTGCTCTTCAGCGGGACCGCAAACAGCAGCAGCAAGAACGGGACCGGTGCGAACAACAACGGGCCCGTCTACACGTACCGGGAGGGCTGCGACGCCACGGGGACTCTAACGGAAAAGGCCAACGACTACCACCACCATCATCTCCACCACGCCTCAATCGGCAACCCCCCCTCCGCCCACGACATCCTCCTCAGTGGCGAGATGGACGAAGCGGAGAGGAGGAAGTTTGAGTTGGATGATAGCATGGAGGAAGAGGAGGAGCGATACGATAGGTTTGGAGGCGTCGGGGGAGGCGGGAACATGCTACCACCGGCCTACCACGTCCGCAGAGGCCACGGCGGCGAAGAGGAAATGGACGTGTACCTCGACGACGACATGGAGTCCCAGAGAGACGGATCTGTCATTTCCCGGACTGCCATTTATGTCTGAGCGCAGAGAGAGGAAGGGAAGGAAAGGTGAGGGCTGAGAACAGGGAGAGGAGATGTGGTGGAGGAAGAGGGCAGGTCGAGTCAGCCCCCTTCGCCGCCGAATAGATCAACATCGCTTCCATCAGCTAAAAACACCTACCTGCTTAACATTCAACCTGTTAAAGAGATGCCATCAGTTATATCCTCTCTGCTTGACACCGACTGTGCGATTCCAGAAGAAGAGGATTAAAAGAAAAATCACACAAAGGAAACAGAAAATTGATGTCTTTGTGCGGCTGATGAAGGAAAACGTGATGGCAGTAGTGCACCGTGGCTGAATATGTGTGTTTAACTGTATCATGGAGACAGATTTCATTCAGTGTCAGCCAAATATAACAAAACGAGAAAAAAAAAAAAAAAAAACTGCAGAAAGCAAAGAAAAACCGCCGCGACTCTGATGCGATGCTGCTTATTGCTACGCTCTTGTTTCTTCAGCTTTTTGCGACTGTGCGATTGTGTTGAGTGACTGCATTGTTTGTATTTTATACCAGAAAGTATCGTTTGCAACGCCGGGAGCGCGGCAGCCGCTAGGGCCTGCTCCAGAATCAGTATGTTAAAAAAAAAAAAAAAAAAACCCTTCCTGTTTCAAAATAACTTAAAAACCCTTCATCGGCACGTTGAACTCCTGTTGCCGCCGAGCTCGTCTGACAGGCCTGCGACTTCACCGAATCGTTTTAAAACTCCAAACTCGACGTCCTGGCAGCGATGGAGTTTCTGTTCATCCCAGTGACGGCTTTTTCCGGGGGCTTGCCGCGACCCGCCCCGCCCCGCCCCACCCCGCCCCGCGACACCACCTGGTTTCCTGATGGGTGCTGCTGAAGCGAGGGCCACCAAACTGAGCAACATAACAGACTTAACAGTGTGTGCTAATGTGCGGCTGGCTGTGGTGTTAATGATGTGCATCATCTATATATTGAGCGTCGTCTCACTATAGCGCTGTTGGTGTTGTTGTTGTCGTAGATGTTGTTGATGTTGTTGTTGTTACTGTTGTGTAATGGTGTTGATCTCGCTAAGGAAAAGACACACCAGGAGCCTTGGGGGGTTTCACACAGTACCACATTGGGTCGGTAATGACTCATTTAATGGGTAACAAAAAAAAGACAATGTGCTTTTCTTTATTTCCAACTGTTTTTTTCTCTTCTGACTTTCCTCTTTCTTTACTTCCTCTTCTCTCTGCCTTTCCTTTCCCCCACACTTCCTGCACCATTCCTACGTTCTCCTGACGCTCTGTCCCACACACATTACATCTCTCTTCCATTCTGCGCTTTCTTTATTTACATAATGGGCGGCTTAGACGAGCGCCGCGATGACTGTGTGCAGGGAGAAGGGGATAACTCGTATTTATGCTCCTATCTGGGTCGCATTCAACGAGGCAAAGTATTCACCGGCTTTGTTGGAGGCTGCTGTATTTCATGTATTCATTTTCCATGTCCCGCAGAATGTTCTGAGGCTATGTGCGGATTATTCCATGTTCTCTGCTCTGATTGGACGGAGAGACGGGGTCCTCAGCAGAGGGTGCAGGATAAATGAAATCCCAAACGGCCAAACGTTTGGTCGTCTTGTACACAGCAAAGGAGCAGTTTTTCTTGAAATGAGTGGCGCATCTGCTGACGAGGTGGTTAATGAGTTCAGTCAACATGCAGAACTGTGACATTTTTAAATTTGGATGAGACTCTGTGCTTAATTAAATGACAGTACTTTTCAGAGTGGATATTGTTAGTGCATAACAAGAGTTGATCTTCTGCAACACATTTGCCTTATTGAGTCTCAACTTTTTCCTTTTCTGTCAGACCAACAACTTCTTAATTAATTGTTGGATTATATCACTCGTGTTTTTTTATGTTGGGTTGGTTGTGAGGTGACACGGGGGACGCGTGGAGAGTCTGGTCGAAGCCAGATCAAAAGAGACGCTGATGAAGGCCTCAGCTGAATTGAAATGAAAGAACAAACTAGCCTGCTGCTCCGTGCTCCAGCAGCTGAACCGAGCGCACCCTCTGCTTTTTTTTCCACTTTGTATTTTTGGGGCTGCTGTTAACACTTCACGAGTAATATTTATGAGGAAGGATCTGAAAAGGGAATCTTTGCAGAATGTGATGATCTTCAACAGGTCGATCCTTTTTGAGAGGGTGAACGGGCTCTCCAGCTCTTATATTATCCTGTAAGTCTTGTACCATTTCATTTACTCATGTCTCATTACGATGTAAGAATATATTGTGATAATAATTAAGATGTTATTACCCAAAATGCATTGCAGTAACTGTTCTGTGGGTTTAAGATCTGAACAGACTTGTCCGTGACGTGAAAGCTGAGATGTCTCACCAAGACAATTGGAAGCCTCAGCTGATTGATTCTGGCGCGTTGAGGAAGTCAGGCTCAGCTCTGCTTCCCCCCGAGAGCGGGTCCCTCGTCGTTGAGTGTTGTTGAACATTATACACTGTGCAATCTGTTATTCTGTAAATGAGACGGTTATATCTGCTATGTTACGACGCATTTCAGCACAGACATTCATAACATTTCACAGCGTGTTTGGACAGGCTGCCAGTTCGTCACTCTGTAACCTCTTTGCCACACGTGTCACGAGTAGTAGGTCCTGTTTATTGTATCACTGCAGTACAGTTTTGATTAAAGTCTTGAAGTGTGTTTTCAGCTCCGTAGGATGCATGCACGCTCCCAGATCCTGACGCTTAAACTCTGCAGAGACCACTTACATACAAATATGGTTTGTAAAGTATCTGGTTTACCAACAATATACACCTACAGCAATTTGTTATTATTGAAGCGCTTTCCTGTATCTCCCAAACGGAAGATATCTTCTGTTCTTGTCAGAGCTTCAACTGTTAATGATTTTCACCCTAAAAATAAAATCCGTGGCTGTTTGGAGGCGCTCCGTTTCATCTCGCTCCAGCACATTTACCCTCTGTTTGGCCATTGTATGCCTCAGCACATCTTTTCTCCGGGGGTCTCTTGCAGCACCGTAACTTGAAAACAGTTGACTGTGATCACAACTTTGGCGCCTAATTAGTCCCAGAGTCTTGTAGCGTGCATGTACCCTTAGTGAGAAAACTCATCATCAGTCATAACTTTTGTTTTTGCACAACCCATTTTCAATAAAAAAAAACCTTTCTGAAACAGTCCTCTGTGGAAAAACGAGTAATTAATTAAGCCGAGCCGCGTTATCAGTCTATAAATACCAGACTCCCAAGCCTCTTTCTTCCTCAGCACATTTCACAGCACAGCGCAGGATCCTGCACCTGCTCTGGGACATTTAGCCTCCTCAACAGATCTGCTTCAGGACGTGAGTTTTGCTAACTGAAGGAGATGCACACTCGCTTTATCACAGCAACCTCCTGCAAGCTCAAACACCTGCACGCAACCGCACCTGGATGCTACGCGTTATAGAAAAATTTCGCCCCCATGCAGCACAGTTGAAGGCCCCATTTACAGGGGTCTTTGCATTTAAAGCGTTCACTTTATGTTAATACTGCCGAGATATGCAAATGAGCTCAGGCACGTCCAGGTTAAGCAAAGCAGTGACATGAGCCAGCGTTACTGATGTTTAAATCACTTCTGTGAGGGAAGACTTTCCAGCTACTTGTTGCTCTTTAAAGCAGGAAGAGACTAAGATCAAACCCTCTTCCAGATGTGGTCTCACATCAGAATACCTGTTTTTCACATCGACGCACGATATTCACATGCTGTCACGTTTTTATGCCGGATGCGAATGGGGTCGATGAGTTTGGTGCCTTCTTTCTGGAAATCCACCTTTACTTCAAACAAGTAAAATATTACGTACATACAAGGCACAACGATTTGTGAGTGTTCAAGTCATTAGAATAACTTAAAAAGATAAACATCAGGCTGCTATGTAATATATTTGACTATATATCTGTCATTTTTGATGTTTTTATCAGCTGAATTTTGTATAATGGAGTTCAAAAGTGACTCTGGAGAAGGATCAGAAAACCTTCAAAAAAGACTGTTTCTTTATGCGAGGAGCTTAAAATGCAACCTCGAAACAAATCTAATGAACTCATTCAAACGGTGCTTGAAAAGATTATTTACCTTTGACAAGGAAGATTTAATCATCCTTACAGATGAGGCTTTCTTGAGTTGCTCCTGTTGAAGCAGACCGTCCCAGCAGCCTGGACAGAGGGTTGAAAACGGGGTCATGCTTGTTACAGTCATCACCTCCCTGATCTTTAGCCTGCTGCTCCGCCTCACATGGCGTGCGCTCTTTGGGGGGGGGGGGGGTCCTGTCCTCGCCGCTGTGAGTGTGGCGCCCATGCTAAGCAGAGGACGCTGTAACAGGTCACTCGGAGAACGAGAGCGGGGCGGAGGGAGGGGAGGATGGAGGGTGAGGGTGGCGCCTCGCTGCTCCATCCAGGGAATACCAAATAGGCCGGGAGAGAAAGAGAGACTTTTTCTTCTTGGATCAGAGGGCTTGAAAGTTAAAAAAAGAGAGACGCAGAACAGAAAGTGAAACCTCTGCCCCTGCTGAGAGGATGAGAAGACATCGCCAGGTTTTTCTTCTTTTGGGAACCACCTGAGACTGAGAACGTTTGAATCGCTGTCAATTATTCACCATCAAGCCCGGAGTTAGAAGATGGGCAGATTTGTTACTTGTGGAGCCCAATTGGTTGGCTGCAGTGTAAAGATGACAGAGTGTGTGTGAAAAGAATGAGAGATTGGCAAGATAGGATTTACAGCTCCGGCGATGAAAGCTGGAGGTGGGAAGGAAGCCTCAGAGGAGTATTTTTGAGTGCTGTTCCACCCCTGCGCTCGGCGATTGGCTGCTTCCGCCCAACGACAACTGACAGTCCTTTTCAACCCGGCCAATTAGTGAAAAAAAGGCTGTCCTGTTTAGCTTTCCTCAGCGCGGTCTATCAGCGACAGATCTTTTTAATTGTAAAGAAGTGTTGAGCAGCACTCCAGGGACGCTGTGCAGGGGCGGAATCGTATATATCGTCCTTGTTCATATTCCCTCTCTCTTTGCTTCGGCTTTAGCACCCAGCACAAGCTGTTCTCTCCATGTTTAATTCAGCAGAAGGCATGAAAGTGTTCCGCATTATCTCTCTGCTTCGCTCTGAAGGAGAAGGAAGACGGCGAGATAGAAGGAAGGGGATAGAGGGGAGCGGAGTGAAGAGAGAGGAGGAAGAAGAGGCCTATTAGTTATTGAGCTCAGCTTTTGTTGTTAATCCAGTTAAAGCCGAGCCTCGGCCAGGCCAGCTGAGACTCCAGCAGATGTGGATGAAGTTTCCTCCTCCCAACACTGGTTAGAAGTGCTCTCATTGTACTCTGTAACCAATTTTCTTAATGCAGTGCTGTCCTGCTTTCCTGCTTCTCCGGATACCTTCCTCCCCTCCCACTGTGCCGCTCGTGCAGTGCTCTGTGCTATACTTAGGGATGTAATTCGTCATGGATTTTTCCTTTTCTTTTTTTTGGTCCAGGTTATTTCAGGTTTTGGGTATGCATGTTCATATGAATGTCCATTCCTTTCAAATTGTTCAAATTGCGCTCTGCTATTATGTTCTTCGTGTGGAGATTGAGGATGAAGGCGCTTGAACAGTTTAAGATTTCTTCCTTTCTTTACCCTTTCTGTGGTTTTTGCAGTTTTAGCTCCGTATAGCAGCGCTCGTGTCGCCCTGCGGCCCTATCGGATGAGCTGAATTACCCCTTCATCACCACCAAATCAGTCACGTTTGTGCTCGTACATCTGCCTGGACCAGACCTGCCATGGAAAATACCTTCAGCTCTATAGCTGCTAAATACTCCACGGTGCTCACCAGCTGGCTGCTAGCTATCTTTTTCTGTCTGCTGTTTGATGGTGGGCAGTTCATGTGCTGTAGGTTTTCTGACAGTCAGCTAAAAGATGCTGAAAAGCTTCGTGGATTCGAGGGGAACTGCAGAGTTGGGTAAAATGCTGTCTGTCTTTCTCAAATTCAGCTCTTCTCATAAAAATGAATTTCAGTTGTAGCACTTTCAGTTTTCACTCTCAAAGGACCTTGATTGCTTTTCGTCCTTTTCACTACCTTCTTCTGTCTTCGGGCCCTCTGCTCAGGCTTCTTCACTGTGAGTGGCCCTCAGCGGTCCTTCCTCTCATCAGGGTCGTCTCCTCTCAGTCATTTCAAACTGAAAGAGGAAATTTCAGCTTGCTTCAGAGTCCTGGAGTGTGTCTTACACGATCTGGATCTAAAGCGCCCTCTTTATCTGCCGTTGCTGACCCTGTGAGGCCCAGAATTCCTGAAAGCTGAGTAAATAACTTGATTCAGAATGAATGTGGCGCTCTATCAGCTGATTGAATGCCAGCAGCCACAGATGCCAGCCTTCATGTTTGATGGTGACCTCAACATTGATGTTCAGACAAAGAAACTTCTGTTGGTGTTTTGTTCATTTCCCCTGTGAAGCAGTTTATTTATCATTCATCTTTTTGCTGAGAGACATTCAGGCTTTTATTTCTTCCTGCCTTGATGACCCCCAACTCCCTTTATTCCCGTCTGAATCAAAAGTCTCTTTGACGTTTCAGCTTGTGTAGCAAACAGGTCTGATTTTATGTGGTGCCAACAGAAGAAACTGCATCACCTCATCTCTGGCATCACTTTGCTTGTTTTAGAAGTAACGCAGCTTTTAACCTGCTGTAAACCAGAGTGTAACTTCAGATCTCTGATTAATCGTGAATATGATAACGCCGACATTAACCAGCACCAGACCTCGAGGAGCTCAGAGGGTCCCAGAGAGGCAACTCTGCTCGTTGGCAAGAGCTGAAGGTAGAGCGAGGTACCCATGAGCGAATCACAGCATCTCCTGAATCCTGTAATATGATGTGATCCCACTCAACACGTAATGGCCCATCTCTTTACTGCTCTTTGATTGTCCTGGTTTGATGTTTAGAGGCTGTTCCACCAGTTTAGCATTGCACTCCTGCAGCACTGATGGACAGTTCAAAAATGCACATTAAAATCAATGCAGCAGAAGCAGAAATATCAGCTTTTTTACTCTCTGTATTCTTCCTTGTCAAAACCTGGCGCCTACATCATCCAGGACGCAACTCGACCACCAAGAGTGTGGATTCTGGGGGGTTATGCTAGCAGCTAATGCAGCCTTGAGCTGCTAGCCTCAAGCAGAGATGAGAGGTGGGCTGCAGGACTGATAAGCTCCTTTCTTTCTGACCCCACACCAGGACACATTTAACAGACTGTGCAGCTCCCTCTGGAGCCACTGAAAGCTTCTTTCACATATGCAGTAGTACTCACCAAGACCTGTAAACAGACTTTGATGTGGAAAATCAGTGGAGTTCCCCTTTAAAATCCTCCGTATCTCCTCTAACCTTTAACTCGCAGTCAGTATGACATCGCCAGAGCTGTATATGCTTCTCTGTGGTTGGTTTTCTGCCCTCTTCCTGTTTGTTTGAGGGCTTCAAACGTCTTGTTTTGACAGACCAATAGTCCAAAATCCAAAAGGTATTTAATTAAAAATGATACACAACACAGAGAAGGAGTAAACATTGACATTTTAGCAGCCAGAACCAGCCAATAGTTGGCCTTTTGTCTTGATTGAATGGCTTATACAATTAAAATAATATTGAAATTTGTGGCAGAAGCAATTAAACAACTAATTGTGACAGTTCTAGTCTACTGAGTTTAAAAGGCAGAAAAAGAAGCGGCACTGATGATGAATTCACGGTCTCCTGTTGTAGATTGACTTGACTGTAATATCGTTTCAAACACTTAATCCTAACTTTAAAGAGCGATATAGACCTCCTGTGGTCTCGGCATTAGAAATTACAGCACATTTAATACAATATTTAATACAGCATTGATGTAAATTCATGCAGCGCCTCAATGCGGCAAACTTAGCTTTGGCCGTTTGGTTCTTGCTTCATGTGCCGGAGAACAGATTAGAATGTCATGTTCAGCCAGCTGCTTAAAAATGCATTAAAGAAGTGAAATCAAACACTCACAAAGCCCCCTGAGACAAACTTGAGATTTCCAGCTCCATAAATAAGTTTGACTTGACGTGACTTCCAGAGTTTCCGCCGGCCTTGAGCGTCTGTGAAATAATCAAGAAGACCTCTGAGGTTGGTGTAGCTGCACCACTGGCCTTCACAATACTTCATTCTCGTGAATAAAATATATCGACCCAGTCCATTGCGGTGCCTCTGTCTGTCCAAGGATCAACACCCAAACCTGTCCTTGAAAGTCAAATCGTAGTTTTTCAAACTAATGCCGAGTGTCAGGACCTTGACTTGTTTACTGAAGACTGACATCAGTGTGCACGTGTCCCACGAAAAGCTTGAAAAACCAGCACAGAAGAAACATCGTCGTCTCACTGTGAGACCTCCACATTCATTTCTTTATTCGACCGTATCCAACAGGCATATTGTCTTATTTTTGCTGTTAGGGTCATTAAATAGTAAATTATTCTTTTTCAAAGCAACATTATGGTTTTTTTTTTTTTTCCAGATTTCTCCTCCATCAGCCTCATGTAGAAATAAGATGGATGATTTGCTCAGTTCAGACTGCCTGTGATGCACCTCTGGGAAATTTAAAATTCCTCAAACACGTGAAACTGCAGAGAAACAAGTGAGGTTATCTTCCCCCGTGGGCAGAGTTATAACTTCCAACCAGAAGCGGGCTTTGTGATTGAATACGAGATTAGAGCCGTTATAAAGGCAGATGTTTTTTCTGGTGCTGCCGTGCTGGACAGCGGCCCAGCTTCCATCCTCGCTGCGTCTTTTGAGAGTGAAAACCACAGCATGAGAAGCAAAAGCTCGCAGTTTAACAGCTTCAATGCCGCGTCTGCCAACGAGTCTGTCTGCCTCTCAGCAGAACAGAAGACAGAAAATGTTAAAGCTTTGTTTATATTGATCAGGGGGTGAAATCAAGGATTAATTCCCAAACTGCAGACCCAAACA
The DNA here is from genome assembly GCF_039877785.1 of Chaetodon trifascialis. Taxonomy (NCBI): domain Eukaryota; kingdom Metazoa; phylum Chordata; class Actinopteri; order Chaetodontiformes; family Chaetodontidae; genus Chaetodon; species Chaetodon trifascialis. The sequence continues at coordinate 3,700,512 of NC_092072.1, forward strand.
GCATCAGAGAATAGGCACACCTCATTCGATGCTGTGCACTTGAATGCAATCGACAACAAAAGAAGCTAACCAAAAGCTTTGAGAGTGCTGTCAGTAAATGGTGAGACAGAGCACTTGGATGTTCAGGCTGCGGCGTGTTTTTTAACTTATTTTGTGTGTGGGGGAAAAATGCATGAAATTTTCCCTTCAGTATCTCTGAACTGCGGCATATTCAGCCTGTGAGAGTGGTATCATTTTGCCAGGCAAGCACCTAAATTACCTGCTATTTCTTTAAAAAAGAAAGAAAAGAAATACAGTCTCTGCTGAAAGCGTGTCAGATGATAGATGTCTCATTTTGCTCTAACTCCCAAAGCGCTACCTGACATTCATTTCTTTTAACCCCAGATAAGCCGCAATCTGAGCCCTTGTGTGGGTGTCAGATTTTTTATTTTTTTTCCGCTCATGTTTCCTGCTTCCTTATCAGAAAAGTATACATGTCGCAGCGAGAAACCTCCATCATCCATCGTCAGGTCAGCGCAGATGACCGGCCAGATATTTGGTTATCGCGGTATTTTCCTCCCCGGGGGAAAGTGAGACGGATGGCGGATATTTGTCGCCGCTAAATGAGCACATCACAGTTTGGCCAGGGAGAGGAAATGTGTGTTTTTGGGTGTGTGTGTTCAGCTTGTGTGGTGACATGGAGTTTTTTCGAGTCCATAAGCCGTGAGGCCTTCGAGGCTGTTGGGCCTGACGCAAACGTCGGCTCGCTAGCTGGAGCGACTCCAGTGGGCAGTCCTCTTTGAATTGCTCGGTGACAAATTAGGCAGATAAGTCTGTCTGGGAACAAGAAGTCATAATCCACTCAGAGGTAAAGTTTCAGGTTTTTGCCCTTTTCTCGAATTCTCCTCCAGCTCGGTTTCCTGACTAATCAGTGATGTGCGAGAGGCAGCCTCACCGCAGAATCAAGCCAATTAGGTGAGTGCTGCGGCCCAACAGTTGACATTTACAGAAATGATTCAACGTTTTGGAAAATACACTGATTTGCTTTCTTGTTGAGAGTCAGAAGAGAACTTTCATCTGCTGCAGCCAGCAGCCGCTTAGCTTAGCTTAGCTTAGCTTAGTTCAGCATACAACCTGGAAATACCACAACACATAATCTTTCATTAATAACTTCAAAAAACTAAAGTTAAAAAAACAGTTCGACAGACGCAGGTGGGCTGCTGTGCAGATGCAGAGGCACGTGCAGGTAAGCCGTAGGTGGCGCCAGTTCTCCGGTCAGAAACCCACTCTAACATCGCAGAAGAAGAGAGGAAGCGTGACGATGAAGTGAAATTTAAAAGAGCGCCAGTCGAGCCTCAAACAATGAATGAAAATGTAGAAAAGATGACAGGAACACGACATTTCTGCTGGTTTGATGAGTTAATGTGAGGATGCTTACATCAGATTCATCTTCTTCTATCAGAGCGGAAACAGCTGATCAGTCATGTGACCTAAACGTCCTCTCGGTCAGAACTTATTCGAAAAATGTTTTTCCCATAAAACTCAAAACCACCTCAAGGGAAGGTTTTTTATACTTTGCTGTTGTCGACCTTTTCTAAAGTGATACTTCAAAATGCACATAAATATGGTAACACAGCCTGCCTTTGTGTGTGTGTGTGTGTGTGTGTGTGTGTGTGTGTGTGTGTGTGTGTGTGTGTGTGTTGTAGAAGTCAGACTTGTTGATTAGCTGCCAAGTTTAGGAGTAGAGGTAAAACTCACTGCACTGCTCTGTGCTGCAGGATTGAAACACTTTGCAGTGTGTGTGTGTGTGTGGGGGGTGGGGGTGGGGGTGGGGGGGGTGGGGGGGGTAGCACAGCGAGCAAGTGTGTGTTTTGTATAAGGATGCAAACTTGTATACGTCTTTGCTGCAGGCTGCAAGTCTGACAGCGGTGGAGATATGAGTTTGTGTGTGTGTGTGTGTGTGTGTGTGTGTGTGTGTGTGTGTGTGTGTGTGTGTGTGTGTGTGTGTGTTTCAAGTATAGAAGCACAAACTTATGCACCGCTTTACTTTTGGGAAAAGATTTGACAACTGGGTGGATTTTATTGTATGTGTGAGTCGTGTGTCTGCAGATGCATTTACACCGTCAGAGCATTAGTGGTGACATTATGCTGCGGCAGTTAGCATAATTTCATGCACACACACACACACACACACACACACACACACACACACACACACACACACACACACACACACATATACCATGCTTGCATGTGTTAATCATTCCTCCAGTGACCCCGTGACGACAGTGGAGACAGAGGCAGAGGAGGAGGGAGGAAAAAGCTGCAGATATTAGATATTAGTCAGTGCTGCAGACACGTTCTTATCTGTCACAGCTGATCTTACTGGAGATGCACTTAAAGACCAGAATGCTGTTATCTGTTCAGGATTTCTGAATTTTTCTTTTCTTCATCTCCTTTTCTGCCTTTTGGCCGCTAATCTCTCCTCCTTTTAAGGCGCGTTATCCCAGACATTTGAAGGCTCTGTAGAACAAGATGATCTTAACTGATCTGATCTGTTATTGATCAGGACCAGTGACACTGCAGCTTCTTTTGCTTTACGCCGCTCAACACTCAGTTTCTGGCACAAAATCATTATTGTTGAAATAAACCTCATGCACCCTTTCAGCCGCGCGGCACTGGAGTGTTTTAATTAAGTGACCATCGTCTCTGCGTGCGCGCTCAAGAAAGGGAAAATAGAGGTTTTGTAGGGTATTATTTGCATCGTGGTACATTACCTCTTTGAAATTTAAAATGCATGAGCTTCAACCTGCAAACAGCGACACTGAGCATCCTCTCCTCGTGTTTCACCTCTGCTCTGGATCTGCAAACTGAACTACTGTATATAATGTGCCTGCCGGGGGGCGACCAGGTGCTGTAAACCAATCATCATCTCACTCAGTAATAGGATGTAGAGTCTGTACGTGGATGTCATGAAACTGAGGCAGTTACTGGAATACTAAACGAGATCATAGCTGGGAGTTTATGGACTTTTCAATGCAGCTTTAACGGTAAATAAAGTCTACTTTAGAATTAAATGAATGCGCAGAGCATACACTAAGAGAAAGAGTGAGGAAGAGATGAATGACAGCCTCATACGTAATGAAGTGTGGTGACTTTATTTACATTTCACTGCGTGTTGCGTTGGTGATACACGCTCGTTAGATGCAGCAGCCGTCGTAAACCACTTCCAATGAGAGCATCCACAAAATGTGGCCTCCAGCAGCACAAACTGCAGACCTGCAGAGAGAATATTTCCAGAGACGCACAGAAGAGGAGCAGCATGAGGAGAGGCTGATTGAATTAGCAGGAGGCTGCAGAGCAACAGTTCAACCAGCATTGAACCTGATTTATTCTGTGGCCTCCAGAAGGTGGAGAAAGCTTTTCAGGAGGGAGGATTTGGAGAACACGTGATATTGGTTTTTACTGTCTTTACAGACACTCCTGGAGGAGATGGATTCATGCCTGTCTGTTTACTGGATCCTCTGCGCCGTGCATAATAAACCAGAGATGACTGTTTGTGACACCTGCTCGGTTTCGGGCCCTTGACCTCTCGCTGTTTGTTATTGAAACTACAACTGATAAAGGGATGTAATCTCATTTCACCGTCGCAATATTCAGTCGGCGTCAGGTGAGAAATCTCTTTTTTGTCCAGCACAAATGTCAGCAAAGAAAAGCAGTTTCTCTTCTTTTTTTTTGTATCGAGATCAACACGCAACGCTGAGTTTGTCCAGAGCTGGCAGCTTAATTTTCACAGTTTGGAGAGGTACATGTCACACTTGAAATGCGGTGATAACAGCAATTTCGACAAAAAAAATAGGACTTTTCAGACTCTGCTGGTGGGCGGCAGCGTTAAATGTACACGCACGGCACATACAGAGCGCGTGAAGGAGTGAGTAATGAAAAATCAAACAGCACACAGCAGTGCTTAATATACTTTTAATTAAATACAACTGTTGCAGCCAAAGAAGGGAGCGTTTCCAGTGATCAGTTATTTCCGTTTTTTTGATTAATCTTGTGTGGCAATTGGATCGCTCTAAAAATAACAAGCTCTCTCTCTCTATGGCCGGACTGAAGCGAGTGCCGAAAGATAATTGAAAATGTTTTCAATTAATAAACGCACCCCCGATCTGCAGCCGTGGCCTTCGCCGCCGCCTCGCGGCTTCGCTTCCCGCCTCAGCCGAATCCGTCGGCTCTGATCGTCACTTCTCACTTCACCGCCAGCTGTTTCAGTCTCTGAGGGTCCCTCAGCTCTGTGGAGAGAAAAGGGGACAAAACAACAAGGGAAATAAAGGGAAAAGGATGATCTACATTAAACATAATTGCTACCATTTTGCATTTCACCAAGTCTTCTGGTGTTGACTGTGAAAGAATGACTGTCCTACTTTTCTCATTTCTCCGCCTTTTTTCTCTTCTCTTTAGCCAAATCAAGAAAATAACCAAGATTTACCTTCTTGGTCTGTAGGCAGTCGGCCGGGTGTGCATACCTCGACTGTGGCGGTATGTTAGCATCACTTGTACCTGCAGTTTAACACCTGGAGCCTCAGCGTGAGGGCGAGCGGCGCAGGTTAAACTGGTCAGTAACGACACGTCCACACCTCGCTGCTGTTTCAGAGGAGCCCGTGTTAAAGCTGTCATGGCTGCTGAATCAGTATTGTGTGTGTGGTTGTGGATCAGTCCTTCCAATGCGACTCTACGTTCAAGCTCTTAATGTGTTCAAGCTGCACGACGCAGGGTGTAATTGCTGCTGTTGCAGAGCTGATTGAGTAATTGCAATCAGAATCAGAGACAATTTGTTCACCAAGTACAATAAATGTACAGAAATCTGTCTCGGTGGAGATTCTCTGAGGAATAATACCCTCCGTAAAACCGATTCCCTGAATTCATTATGTCAGTCATCATCTCACACACTTTTAATTTACCAGCGTGATCGAGTCTCTCCAGAGGTGGAAATCTCTCGGCGAGGTCTTCGCAGAGCTGCTCACCAAACAATCACCGACATGAGATGATTTATAAAGCAACAAGCTGCACCACATTTCCCCAAATCCCCCCGTCAGTCAGTCAGTGTGGGCCGGGCCGTGACTCATTCTCTATGTCGTCTGTCAGAGCTTTCTCTTTTCTTCTTCTCTGGTCAAAATGCTCAGAAGCTGCGACTGACAGCTGCTGTTCTTCGTCTCCTATGAATTACATTTTACAACAATTTTACAACAGCAAACATGTTTCAGATGAAACACTGTGGCGTCAACATAACGAGGAAAGGTCCTTCATTAACGCTTCTGGCAAGTCTCAGAAACGTCAGCGCTGAACGTACCAGTGAAATGTTCGTCTCAGCTGTTCTCCACCGAAATGCCTGATCCTGCAGTGCGACGTCCGCTCGTCATGCCTGCAGCTGGATAAACTTTTTAATAATTACGCTCAGACACTGGCAGCACATCACGGTTTGGTTAGTTACAGGAAAAGTCAGCAGTTATTTGAAGCTGCAGAAACAAAGAGTTTATCAACATTTTTCACAACAACAGCTTCAAACTCACCTGTCAGTCCTTCTCTGGAGTATTTACTTTGTTTTATTTATATGTGGTGAAAAAATCACTCAACTTTTCCTTGATGTGAAAAATATAAAAAAAATGAGCTCATTAAAGATTAAAAGGTTTTCTCTTTATAAAGAGGAAACGGCCAAATGTTGTCATGTTGGCTGCAGCGTGCTGTCATAAATCGGACCGCTGGAGAGTCGAACTGCCATGTGATTTGGGCATATTGTGCTATAAGTTGCTGCGTAAAGTCTGAACTTTAGGAGGCCACACTGATATTATCGGTGTGTTCAATTCTCTCGCCCAGCCAGGTGCTGGCTCGCCTCCCCGACTTTTCCACCGCAGCCGGAAAAGCTGAGTCACTCCCATCTTTACAGGCTTAAAACTTATCGCAAAAAACAGCTGGTGCTGCCGTCTCCTGCTCACTCATATTCCCTTATCTACTGGCAAAAAGACAATCCCTGTGACTGTCTCTTTTGAGGGTATTTTTGTTTGTATTTCTATTATTTACTATCTGCACACCATCGTGATGCCTCTGACCTCGCACTCATTACTGCAGATCTGTGTTGAGGCGTATTCGCCTGTTTCTGTCTGCGCAAAATGTTCAGTTAAAACAAAACATTAGCCTCAAACAAGCAGGAGTAAAAGCGAATACACAGCTCAATTATCAGTTAGTCTGAGGATACAGGAGTCCTTTTTTTATTTAGATGCCGTTTGAAGAGCAGGATTTCTAGTGCACGCCTCCATCTGAAGGAAGATAAATAAGGACGTCTCCTCTGACAAAATGATTGCTGGCATGCGAGGAAAACACATTATGCTGACGTTATGACTCATCCCAAAATGTTCATGTGGAGGGAGTAATCTTGTTTTTGGAAATATTGACTAATAAATTTCAGGTGGCAACATATATTTTTGGGTTAGTCTGTGTGATGCTTCCCACAGAGACCGACAGACAGAAACAAACACTTCTGTACAAACCGGCACTGACTTCATCTAATATGAATAAATGGCCAATAATAATTCAACTCTTGCCTTTTCAGTCATGCTAGCGGCGTATTTTTGCTCATCCCCCCCCCAGGATGATTATCCTTAACTTTTAATCTAGTGGTCAAAATGTGTGTTTGTGCATTTCTGTCAATGCTTGCTTGTCAGGACTGAGCAGACCTTCCTCCTCGCATGTTAAGCATCGTGAAATGTTCACCATCTGCTGAGGTTCAGGCACCAAAACCACTTCGTTAGGTTTAACAAAAGACCATAAGATGGACATCTAACTGTTGCATACGTACGACGCTTCAGTGTGTTACATAACTTAAAATGGGTCGGTGCTGACTTTGGCGAGACAATTACAATTAGTCATTTGGCAGGTGCTTTTATCCAAAGCGACATACATATGAATTCACACATCTTGCCCAAGGACACTTCAGCATGTGGACTGCCGAGGCCAGGGATCGAACCACTGACCTCCTGATTGGTAGGCGGCCACAGCGCCCCACTAACAGCAGCTTCCTGGGTGACAGACCTGTGTTTGTCTGACCCGTCCATTCACTCTACTTTCCTCCATATTTAGACTTTCTTGCTCTTTAAACTACATCATCTGACTTCCTCCTTTGATGCTGTCTTAATCACTACGACCACTAGAGGTCACCGCCGAGCAAGACACATAAACTGCTTATTGCTGTTTTTTTGATCTTGCATTAGCTTTAATATTCCTGAAACTGAAGTTGAAATGATAACAGCAGTATTTTATGTGACATGCTGTTAGTTAGTATGCAGCACGTCTTCATACCTAAATTACTGAATAGGTCAAGTGTGAGTGACTCCTAAAACAACATATATGACTGCTGGAAAGCATCATCGATACCAGAACTTCATCATTACATGGTGACTCGAGCAGCAGCCTGACTCACCCGATCACACCACCTTCCTCCGTATGTGGACTTCCTTGCTCTTTATACTACATGGCCTGACTTCCTGTCATAAGCACTATGACCACTAGAGGTCGCCTTCAAAAAGACACGTAAATATGGGTCATATTTGGTCCTCTGGTGAGGACGAGCTGTACAAAAGTAATCACCAGTTGTACTTTTTTAAGCCATTTGCAGCACGGTGGGCAAGTGCCAGTGTCAGAGTCAGATTTGACCGGCAACCAGTAACCAGTGCAGGGTGTGGAGGAAGGGTCGTGGGGTACGCTGAAGGCCAGTCAGGCTGCTGCAGTGTGGACATAATTTCCATAAACTTCAACAGCACTATAATACAATGCTGGTTTAACATGGCAGATTCCTCGTTTTAACATGAAATACTTGAGATACGGTTTGACCTGGCTGTGCGGTGTTTACGGGTGCATTAAGCTCTTTATTTGAAGGCGCTTCATGTTAAAGGAGGCTGTGCTGGGAGACGCTCTCCTTATCATCACACAGGCTCACACCTCAAAGCTGAGCTCTGCATTGCAGTCTGCATTAAAGATGCTTCTGCTGCGTCTCCTCGGCTTGTCTCTCTCAAGCCACCTCTTTCTGTCTCCCTCCTCATTATTCCCACTTTCATACCTCTCTCTCCCTGTTTTCAAACACACGAACTGAAACTCGTTATCTTTCGTGCCACCCAGCACACCTCCTCTCTCACATTAGCAAGAACAAGATTCCTGAAATATTTCTCTCTTCCCTCTTCTCTTAGTTTTCATCACGCCTTCCTTCTCTCCATCTGTTCTGCAGATGAAAGAAGGCTCTGGTCTCTGTCTGCAGGGGTATAAACGTCCTTTTTGATTTCAGTTCAAGGAAGAAATTATTCCAAGGGAGCGGTCGAACAGCTGCCATCTGTAGCGAGATGGTATCGGAAGAGAGAAGGAAAATGGTAAAAATGTCCGACAATTACTGTGCGTTTTGACCACTGGGCGAGTATCAGTGCGTTTAGTCTTTCTTACCTTTGTGCAACCAAATAAAGCTCTGGATATCGTCAGTATTTCCACCATAATTGTTTTACAAATGAATATGTTCACATACATCCTGGACGAGCTGAAGTCTTCGTTGGTTTTGTCTGTCGTGGACGTCTTCAGGTGCAGGTGAGGACGCTGAAGACGCTGCAGCAGCCACATCCAATTTCCTGGTTGCTTTTGATTTTCCGCTGTCTTTGTCCGGCGTTTTCGGCCGCGTTACGCAGATTTGGACCTGAACCGTTGAGACAGATTTGATCTGTCCGACAATACGATAGAGAGGATAAAGTCAGGTATACATCAAGTGGGTAAATATGGTTGTTCACGTTGTGAGAGATGGCGAAGGCGAGTTCTGTCAGTCAGCTGTCATCCAAGACGAATGAAGGCGAGACAAAAGAGGACGAACTGTCGTCTCATCACCAGTCGCATCAACTGCGGTGGCATTGTCAGAACTCACTATAATGGTGCTTCAAGACCTGCCAAAACAAATTAGATCCACTAAGTATGACAGTCTTTTGCTTTGTCCTCCCAATTATACTGTACAGTGCCGTAAACGAATATGATGCCCACAAACTCCCACAATTTGGAATTGTTGCACCAACAAAGGACACTACACTTATCCTGAAAGAGAAATAGTGTTGCTCTCACAAACATCGCACAACAACTGTATTTAACGGCTGAAATAAAGTGCTCCAAACACGCTCGGTGAGTGCACCAATTTTCACTTCCTGCTCAGAGATAATCACTGTAATCCTTTTGCTCTTTCTCTCCAGGTTGTTTTCATGTTTTGCTTGCCGCTCAGTGTCAGTTTGGCCCGAGAGAAAACCTGCGTGTTTCATTTATTCCACTCAACGTTTGTATTTTTAGATTAGATTTAACACGATGTCGGAGGCTAATTATGGAAGTCCTCACTGTATCGAATTGTTTTACTCATTTGAGCATGAAAGCAAAAACGAAATGCACGTTCTGTACTGTACATGCTAAGTCTAAGAGTGTAACAGAAGCACGAGAAGTGACTGATGTTAGTCAGCTACACGAGCTAAAGTTTGTTAGCTAACATGATCTAAAGTTGGTGTATCAAGAGAGTTGGATGCGGCGCCACCGCTCAGCTTTGCTGCCAATGTGTCCCAGCGGAGGCTCGCATTATGGAGCCAAAAAAATCCCTGCAGCCCTGCAAGCATGTTCCCCATAGACCACCAGTTTAAAGAGACCTGTTGACAGGACATCTCCAACTGCAAATGTGGCCAGTTATTACTCTTTGTATTGAGTTTTTCAATCCATAGCTTAGGTAGGTTTCATCTTTGTAAAACTTTTCCAGAGCCAAGAACAGCTATTTTTATTTTTAATGGTGCATCATCCCAATCTGAAGACTGCGGGCCAGGTGGCGCCAGCGGGGGGGGACAATAATGTGCATGTGTAGTGGGCAACACGACGCAGAAGCAAACCCAGCTGCTTGAAAACTTTTTTGGCTTAGACCAGCAAATTTTACTCAAGCGATTTGGCAGCGTCGTGGAGTATGGTGTAATCCATCCATGCCCAGACCAGCGAGCCACATCCCTGCTGTAAGTGGATTGAATTGAGAATGAGGGGATTGAAACAGGTTTCTCTTTGTTCACTCTAAAGTTGCGTGGGCTCACTTTTAATCAGCGTTAAGTAATATTGTGCCGGTGTTTGTCATGTATTTTTAATGTAAGACCTTGAGGCAACAATCCTTAACAATTTATGACAAATGATTAAGTCCACATGTGAGCTTGCAGCTGTCTCCTTCCATATTTGACAGAAACAGAGTCAAGTGCAGGTCCAGATATGCTTTTATTGGCCCGAGGAAGTTGTCAGTTTGCATTTAGTTTACCAGATTTTTTCTCATTATTAGCTCTTTGTTTTCTTTGGCTCTCTGCCATTTCTATTGTATGACAAAAACATTCAGCTGAAAGCTGCTGACTGGGGTGTTTATTCTTACTAGCATTAGCAGCCTGTTGCGTCAGTGTCAAAAGCATAATGGAGCTTTAGCCTGAAACATTTTCAGAGGCCTGGGTGAGTTTATTCATATGTGCTTGTGAACAGCACGATCATCCCAGGTGATTTGAATCAGTCCATCTCTTTGACCTTGCTCAGCTCAAATCTGTTTTTTGGCTTATTCAGATTGATTTTAGAAAGTCCGGACAGCAGAAACACCAGAAGAAATGCATTTTTTCCAAATCTGATCTGATTTGCCTGCAGTCTGAACAAAGGCTTAGTCTAAACTTTGCTGGCACAGTAGAAGGAGTCAGATTGTAAATACTGTGGTTCATTTAGATAAAAGCAACGGAACGGTTCAGTTTTAATTAAAAGGGTTTGATGGGAAAGATTGGGGCGAAAGCACCTCTGTGAGCTGCAGCGGGCTTCAGTTCGACATGCCTAACCGTGCATATTCAGAGCTGTCACCACCTGCACAACTGAAGCCATGCTTTCTGTATCAGTCAATCACTCCGCCTGCTGCAGAGGTGTGCGACTTCATTGTTTTCCCTTTTCTTCTTCTTCTCCTTTTCTTTTCCATTTCATATCTTTCTGCCTTGCCCCAGTCACATTACTTTTGTATTTGAGGATTATTAAAGTGGGATGGATTTATAAAGAAATTGGTTCTGAGTTTATAGTAGGGACTTGTACGGTGCGAGTGGCACTGATGTGACGGTAAACAACAGGAAATTGGGTTTTAAGATAAGACACCAGGGGATATGATGCACGGTGGGAAACGGCAGAGTGGCTTCTGAGACGGCAGCAGAGACAAACCTGCTCATCATCACTTCCTGGAGTGTCTCTGCTGTATCTGATTCTTGAACTTGAGACCCCGAAAGGTCGACTTCTGTGGAAAGCAGGTGAACCACTTAATGTCCAGTTTTTCCCTTTTAACAGATGACGTCCCTACAAAGCTCTGATTGGTTTTCCAACAGAGGAGATGGCCAACAACAAACAGCACTGACTGAGTCCTTAATAATAATTCAGCAACAGTGTTTGGTATTTTTGACAGTTTAGGATCTCCACTGGAATTTGAAATAAAGTTCTGCTGTTGTTGGAAATGCTTGAATGTACACAGGAGTTTGTCATGTAATGTGATAATTGGGATTTAAGTGGTTAGGAAAAGGTAAGAGGAAGCACTGAAGTGGAGAAAAGGACCTTATTGTTATCTAGACTGTTCATTATTAATTTTTAGTTGAGGAAAAAGTTTTATTTTCCTGACTTTTTTCTCTTTATTTAGGTAAAAATACCAGTCAAATAAAGTAAAACACCAGCTTGTCCTCATCAGAAAAATGGGCGTTATTAGTAGGTTATTATGACGGGACTACAGGAGGAAGTCAGGTGACGAAGTTTAAAAAGCATCAAAGTCCACATGTGGAGGAGTTGGTGTAAGTCATGTTTTTAGCCCAAACATCATCTTTTACTAACAAAGTGCCCAAACCAGTGGAAACTGGTTCACAACCACCTGATGGAAAAGGTCAGGTGCGCCTGTTGTTCACACTCATCTGCGTTCAGTGTGGTTTAGGGATTCATTGGCAGTCGGCCGATGTGTTGTTTTAGAAAAGTTATTCCTGCATCTACATCTTTTGCAGAAAAATGGCCACAATGCAGGACAGCAAGAAGCTTCATGAATTTGTATGAATTCGTTGGATTTTTCCCAAATCTCTGCTGCTCTAGTGAAATGTTGGCTGACTTCAGGCCTGCAGTTTAGACAGGAGATGCATGTTCTTTGATGTAACATGCAGTAAGACGAAAGTGCAGTAATTCTCTGAATTATAGTGCAGTCAGTGTGAAGCAGCATAAAACAGAGATACTAACCTTAAACACCTGAGAGGTGTCCTTAAGTACAGTTCTTGAGTTAATTTACTTTCCATCAGTGTTCATGTTAAAGACAAAGAGCTGTTATCATCAGCGTTCAGTCTGTTGAAGGTGGTGGAGCTAAAAATCTAGACTCAAAGTACAATTACTTCCATAAAACGCAAAGTAGAGTTACTTTCCATTTTGATATTTTTAGAGTGAGCAGGCCAGTGCAAAAAAATGAAGAAACACAACTTCTGGATAAAACTTCTGAAAGTAAAGTTAATGTAGGAGTTGGCATGGCGTTAGGGTAACTGCTTTCTAAAGTGCACCAATCTGAAAGCCCAGCAGACCACTGGCTACAAGATGAGTTAATTCCATTATCATAACATCAAAGATTAACATTAGGCATGAAAAATTAACAGAAGCCAGCCACATTTCCGTCTACAGTACGTGCAGCCTGCCTCGATGTGCTCGCAGTGGTTAGAGGAGGAGTTTCTCAAAGTGGAGATCTCAGTGTTTTTCAGGAAGCTCAGCCTTTTTTAGATTTCTGCAGAAAAGCTGCAGCCAGATGCTGCTGCTGGAAGCTGCTTCCTGTTCTGGGTTTCGCTCCGTCATCACTGTTCGGTGGTCAGAGGCAGGTGGGGGTGCTTTGCCTTCCAGGTAGCTGGAAATGTGGATTCTCAGCTGCCCCCCCCCGCACTCCATCCCTGCACTTAGGTGCAACGAAGGCATAAATGGCAAATGTAAGAAAGCAAAAAGGAGATTACTGCCTCAAAGATACAGTTTGAAACAGGAACATGAGAAGTGCTGTCTGTCTTCACTGGTGATGCATGACTTCCCACCCCTGCCTGCTGGCTTCATCTCTCCCTCTCATGCTACATCTTAAACTTGATTTCTTCTTGGAGTCTAAACTTTGACTGAACTACACTGCGCTGATCTCCTGCATTTCTTCAAACATGAATTAATTTTTTTTTCCTCCTCTGTACAATGAGTCTGTTTCATGACCCCTTGTTAGCAGAGACTCTCTGAAATCCCATAAAAATAAATAAATGTGCATCAATGAGGAATAATAAGCATTGTTCATTTCTGAAAGGCTTACCTTTTCTGTGTGCACATCTTTGATCCATCAGTAACATCCAGGAAGGTTTAATCCTCTAATCTCTCCCATTCCTCGCTGCACAGCCAAATATTTTCTATGATCTTCTCTTCTTACTCAATTTTATTTCTGTGCTGTGGGATTCTTTCTCTACAATTTAGTTCATGTTGTTGCCGCTGTGATTTTGATGTGCGTGTGGCTTTGACATGTGAAAGCTGTTGGGTCTTTTCCCAAATGTATACACTCTTGAAAAACACCAGAGGGTATGCTGAATCTGTCAACGTCGTTCGCGGTTCAGGAAATTATTTCAGCGCGGCTTCCATTTCGGTTTTAATCCCGCAGTTGTTATCTTGACATGTTTTTGTCTGCAGTCGCAAACGGCCCTTTATGCTCGGCTAAAATGATCTGCCGTTATCTTTAACAAACTTTTTAAGGGCTCAGCATGGCTTCTGTCTGTCTCTCTGTTAATAACTGCACTTGCAGAGTGCCGCTTTGTTTCGTCGTGCGTTCTCTGCTCTGATCGTATGCATTAACTTGTAAAGAACACAGATGTCTTGAACGCTGCTTTGTGCATTCATCAGTCTGCCGGAGCTTTTACAGTCCCCCTCATTATACGACCCTGATTCCATAAAAGCTGACTCTGCGTGAAACCTAAATAAAAACAGATGCAAACAAACTGTGTTTACCAACAACAGTTTTACAAAGTGTTCTTGAGCCCGTGTATTAATCTCCTTCATCCAATCATGTGTTCACACCGGTGAACCTCGCTCCATCCTCCACTGAGCCTTTCCAGGACGCCCCTTTCACGCCCAGTCATCACCTGTTACCAGTGAACCTGTTCACCTGTGGAATGATCCAAACAGGTGTTTTTGGAGAGTTCCACAACTTGTTTGTGTTTGAAACCTGCTGCTGCATCAAATTCAGAATAAGCAGATATTTAACAAAAAACGGTGAAGCTGATCGCAGGCAAGCAGGTGGCAGTATGTCGAACCTGAGCTGTAATTCACTCAAACAGCATCTGCTAATAGAGGAAGAAGACTGTGAAGTCTGTGAAGGTAGCACACCAAGTGGGAGGAGGCTTACACATATGTCAGGCAAAGTCATGCATTTTGTGAAATATGCTGCAGGGATTAACTGGATCACACGGAGGGAAAGCGACAAATCTGCCAAGTGCACCCGAGAGGTGCAGAAACATGCTCCACCAATGACTTTATCTGTGTTATTGCTCCCATCCATTTCCATTATCGCCCTCTCCTTCCAGTTGTCTCACTTAAGAGCTGAATTTATCTGCCCTTTTGTGTTTTCATCGACATAATGCAGGGATGTTCACAGCACTTCACTTTCAAACAGGTGTCTGATTCTGGGTCTTACTTCATGGAGGAGCTAGTTTAGCCAGTGCTCGCTGTTCTGATATTTCAAGCCAGGTGGTGATTATAGGATTCACTGTGTGTACTGTCTAAGTGTGACAGTGGTATGGGTGGAGTGCTGAAAAACTCTAATGACTTAAATTGAGGACCTACTGCTTCATAAACGAGTAAGAAGTTTGATGGAACATCTGCCCTGTTATTACTGTGAACCTCAAACACGCAGGTCTCAAACGACATGCTTGACAGCCGCAGCAACAGTACCTAACGAGGTCAGGGCTTAGCTAACGAGCAATTGAAACTTTAACAACTGGATTTCATTACAACCTTATTAAATTCGGCACTAGTGCTCGGCCATTAAGCTACACTCAGTGATAATCCTTCTTCTGTGCCACCAGACTTTGAATGCCGCTGTCCTCGAATGACCAAATGAAACTGAATTAAAACAGTTAACACTCCAGAATAAAAATGACCTGCTCTGAGCTTAAAAGCGCGAGCTTGATGCAGACCTGCTATGAAGTTAATGAGTAAATTACGGTTCCGATAAATGGCTTTTAATAGGGTCAAGACAGGACCGATATCATTTTTTCGTCATCGTTGTCATGTTTTATTTTCATCGAGATTGAATCCCCGATTCACCTCACACACGATACGCGCCTGTCATCATCTGAATGAAGAGGAGGAAGGTTATCAGGATGCTTAATTGAAATGCAGCGTTGGACAGCCGACTAATTAACCGCTTTAACGGCTGCTTTTCTCACACTTGAAACTGCTACAATAACATTTAACTTCTAAGAATTTATTACACTGACAACACAGTGAATTGGATTTTATAAAGCCTTTCATGAAATAGAAAGCTCAGACATCAGCAGAAACGTGAGTCACACACACATGAATAAAGAAAAGTTCCTGTAGAGACACGCCCTCATGAAGCTAATGAGCACATTAACATGCACACTAATAATGTTTTTTCTATAGAGGCTCCAAACCAGTAAACAGAGTTAAATCATTATCCTAATTAGAGTAAAGGAATCACGTAATAATAATTGTATAATGGTAATATTTGACATGATTTACATTGTTTTCTGTTTGGTTTCCTCATGTGGGTCTTGACAAAGACTTGTGACAAAGACATGCAGAACTTTGCACTGCACGTCCGACCCCCTTGTTTTGCCTGCATGAGTCCAATGAGTGTTGTTGCAGTCGCTTAGTCTGAGGAAGACATCGATGAAAGTCATAAGGTAGATCACTTAATGCCTTTTAAATTAACTCTATGACCTGAGTTATTATGGAACTGGTCCTTCAAACCTGCAAATGTTTGATCTAATTGTTGCTTTTAGTGATAATGTAGGCGTGAACGCTGCTCTCAGTTTCTGATTCTGTTTTCAGCTGTCAGCGGTAAAAAGTGCATGGAAGTGGGCCAGCGAAGGCAAAGGTTTCTTATTCTACTTTTCACAGCCAGGATTCCAGAAAACTGCAGATTGGAGACAGTGTTTGAAATAAATTAATAATTTTAAGCAGAACCAGTTTTGAAAGAGAGCGGTCCGTTCAGTCTGCCATCGCTCTGGAAATCAAGGTTTCGTCAGCACTGTTGATATTTGTGCAAATTCCTGCAGCTGATTCAGATTCAAACCTGCAGCCGTTGTTGACTTTTTGGTGCAGCAGTGAGCTCAAGTTGAATCTTGTAACCAGCACCCAGAGGCTGTTTTTACTGTACATCCTCATCACAGCACATGTTTGTCTCAGCCTCACAAGCACTGAAATTAACTTCAGTGGGACACGGAAACACTGTGAGTCCTGAAAATGGGTGACATTCGTCTTTAACCACCCACTAAATCCACCATTAATCCTTCAGTCCTCCCTCCAAAACAGCTCTCTGATCATCTGGTGAGGCTCATGCACAAAAACAACTTGTTTGGGAGAAGATTATGGTCTGTTTTAAATAAGTACCTGGTTAAGGTTAGGGGACCCTAACCCATCGTCTTCAGTGTAACTGGAAGGATCCAAAAATAGTTTCAGTCCTGCTTCTGGCGGGCGGCCGCTTGCTCAGAGTGGGTTGTGATGTATCTGTAATCCTTCATCAGGTTGGTCCTAATGAGGATTTCAGTTTTAATAAAGAGAATGTCTCACGTCCATTAAAAAGTAATAGATTAAAATAAAATCAAATACCGTCGCCTCGTCAGAACGCTGCGTTTAGGGACCGGCTGAGGAATATTTTAAACAGTCAGTGTTCATTTTCATCAGGCAGGGCTCAATGACAAGACTAAATTCCCCAAACGTCAACAGGATGACAATTTGATGCCCCAAAAAATGGACTTATTCAACAGTAGAATATCCATTAATTCAGTCAGCACTCAAATTAGCTGCGAACATAAGTTGTGTGTAATGCACAGTGACTCGTTTTAATTTTCTGCTGTCAGTCATTTAATGTGTGGGTGTCGCTTTTCTTTATACCTGCTGTCCTTTGAAAATATGCAGTGATGTGTTTTAATTTAGCGCATTCATTCAAGTACGTGTAGGCGTCTGCTGTTTAATTGGAGGACAAACTTAACAACTGTTGCTCCGTCTTTGTTGAACGTGTAGACAATCCAATGTTGTAACAGCGGTCTTAAGGATTTTATTACGTCCGCTGAACATCTTCATTGCTGTTCCGTCTTTGGCAGAGTTCAACGGCCTTGTTAAAACCCTCTTCTCTGATTCACTTAAGGAAGGCAACACACATAAAACGGAACAGAAACAATCTCTCATTCCCGCCTGAAAAATATAAATTGCAGATGTCCGGCTTTCACCCGACAGCAGAGGCATAAATCGAAGAAGAGGTTAACCGAGGTCTGCGGCTTCCAACAGCCATAGGTCCGTTCCCTCTGCAAAACCGTGCCGTTGCCAGTTTTATTTTAGCTCAACTCGCAGAATAAAAGGCCAATTAGAGTCATAGGAGAAAACAAACAAAGGAGGAATCCACATGAGGAGCGGCTAAACCCACGAGAGCTTTTTAAACAACCTGCCTCCGAGCTTTTCTCTTAAGGGTAAATTTTAGTGTCTCTGCTCATTTTACTCATCGTCCGCCCTGAATCGTTCTTCATGGAGACAGTTAGAAGTTAAAATGACAACAGACAACTTCATGTAAGTGCTGCGATGTGCCTGGAGATTAGCAAGCGCCTTTATTGTCAGCTAGAATAGCTAAAGTGTGGGCGTGTGCATATCCGCTTGCCATATGACAGTCTTCATGTGTTAATATGTGCTTCATGCGTTTGTATCTCTGAGACCCTCTGAACCCAATCAAGCTGCAGCGACTGAATGACAGAAAGTAAGAACAAAAAATGGATTTTTCTGTGAACCCACTCACTGCTGTGGAAGACGAGCGTGGAGATCTCTGCCATGTTGCTTTGCCTTCAGGGCGAACTGCCTAATTTACTGAAGATTTCACATCGACAGCGCACACTCGTTACGTGTTTGTGTGTCTATCTGGTCTCCCCCTCTGTATACATATTTCAGATACGTTGCTGATCCAGAGCTAATTACAAAGAGGTGGGGTGTAGGCGTTCAGTGTCTTTCACAAAGAAGTGCTAATAGGTTGTGGGCTGATTCGGGGATCAAACCTGTGGATGTTCTTTCATGAGACTGGGCCACCTAGCCACCTTTTCCTTCTGTCTCCCGCTGCTTTTTCTGACCTCGTTTCCTCTCGGTGATTTACAGCATGCCATTGTCTGCGCTCTGTCCTCAGATGTGCCTTTGTACAGAAACATAGGCTGTCAAATAAAAGCTGCTTTTCAACTTCCGGAGCGGTTCAATTAGTAAGCGCTGCCCGTTCTCACCAGAAAAATGGCCGCACAGGTCGAGTGATCAAACAGGTTATTATGACACGTCTTTACTTTAGCTGTTAAGCCGTGACTGTAGTAATTATGATGGAGCAACGGGGGAAGTCAGGTGACGCAGTATGAAGCACAAGGAAGTCTGCTCTAACTAACCCGGTAGTTTTGTTGTTTAAACCTAATCTGGTAGTTTTGTGTTTTTAAACCTAATCCGGTAGTTTTGTGTTTTTAAACCTAACCTGATATTTTTGTTGTTTAAACCTAACCTGGTAGTTTTGTGTTTTTAAACCTAACCCGATATTTTTGTTTTTTAAATCTAATATGGTAGTTTTGTTGTTTAAACCTAATCTGGTAGTTTTGTGTTTTTAAACCTAACCCGATATTTTTGTTGTTTAAATCTAATCTAGTAGTTTTGTTGTTTAAACCTAACCTGGTAGTTTTGTGTTTTTAAACCTAACCTGATATTTTTGTTGTTTAAACCTAATCTGGTAGTTTTGTTGTTTAAACCTAATCTGGTAGTTTTGTGTTTTTAAACCTAACCCGGTAGTTTTGTGTTTTTAAACCTAACCTGATATTTTTGTTGTTTAAACCTAATCTGGTAGTTTTGTTGTTTAAACCTAATCTGATATTTTTGTTGTTTAAACCTAATCTGGTAGTTTTGTTGTTTAAACCTAACCTGGTAGTTTTGTGTTTTTAAACCTATTCTGGTAGTTTGTGTTTTTAAACCTAATCTGGTAGTTTTGTTGTTTAAATCTAACCTGATATTTTTGTTGTTTAAACCTATTCTGGTAGTTTTGTGTTTTTAAACCTAATCTGGTAGTTTTGTTGTTTAAATCTAACCTGATATTTTTGTTGTTTAAACCTAAACCTAGCTGAAGGTCTGCCGTTGATCTTCTGTACCTGATACTCTCCACTGGTGCTTTATGTCATTTTGGGAGTTGCTGGCGATCAAGCTATTCAGTTGATCAGATATGAGGATGCGTAGAATGAACAGCTGGATGGAGGGAGGAAGAAGTCCCTATACTTTATTCACTTTGTATACTGACACAGTAAATTCATCACAATCCCTGTTTCCACAGAATTATTTACATCAACAACATCGTCACGCTGTTGCTGTGAATGAGGTTTTGTCTTCACTGTTAATTTAATTCAAACCCTTTTTGTAGTGCTGTTTGTTTCTTGCTGTTAAGCTGCTGTTGATGAAAATCAACACTTCCTGTGGATTTCACAGTAGACTGCTTCCAGGGAATGAGGGAGATTATGTTGCCTGAACCGCTAGAAGTGTTTTAATGTGAAGCAGATGGAGGAAATGTTTAGTCTGTGTTAGCACCACTCAACAGCACAACACTCAACTCAGTGTCCCCGCCTCCCTCTTGTCCTTTCCTTACCTTTTACAATTGATACACCTGCAGTTTGCAGACATGATTTGGATCTCTCTTAGCAGCTGTTCAGATAATAACACTAAAACTGCGAGGAAAGGCTGTGTGGGCACGTTGCAGTGAGAGAATATAACACAATGCCTGATGTCCAGTTTGAGAAATACTGTAGTTTCATGAGTTTGAAGGTTTATCAGACAGCAAATCCCTGCACAGCAGTTTGAAAAACTGCCAGACAGGACTTTACAACTCTGGAGCGTTATCACTGCCACAACCATTTTACTCTCTGTCAAAATCACAGGGTTGAATTTACAGCGGGTGAGCATGTAAAAATTTGGTTTCAATACGTTACCAGGAAATACCAGGCCAGAATCAGCGATATCCTTCTATTATTAAAACAGCTTGGAGCTATGCATTTTAATTTATGAATGCACATCATTAATAGGTTAATTTTGAATGTGTTTTCGTTGCTGCAAAATGATTTGCTGGTCGTTCGGCTTTTTACTTTTCATTATTCTCTGTTCATGCATGTCGAAGGGAAGTTTTTATAGTATACGGCAAATATTATTGAATCAATTCTGTGGACTGAGCGAGATGACTGCTGCACGCATGCACGCAACAGCAGCAGCAAAACAGAGAGCAAATGCACAAAGGCTCCCAGCCTCATGAACAGGGAGATATTTTCCTTCTCTCATTGACCCTAATTTTGATACTCTGGTCTTGGTAGCATGGATGCATTCAGTATCTTCACACCTCTGGAATTTACTGCTCACATTGCAGAGTTATACCAGCAGTGTACGCTTGCACCAATGCACTGCATTGCTGCAGGAGTTTCTGACGGATGACCTTCAGTTTCCCGCTGCTCAGGGACCCCAGCTGATGCTGTTTGCAAAGCACGCTTTGTAAAGTGCTGTGTGCCAGATGCAAATGAGATAAGCCTTAAATGATAAATGCTGCTAACTGGCATTCCTCCTGAATCTGTGAGTTGTGGTTAACTCCTTATTTTAGACACCAGGAAGACCGTTTAAATGAGGCCTTCCCCTCTCACTTCCATCCTCACATGTAGTCCATCTCTGCACATGTGTGTGCATGTGTGTGTGTGTGTGTGTTACTGCTAAAACCCCCCTGACTCAGCCTCTCAAGCCTTTTGAAGGGAGGGATTTTTTTTGCACGTGGGGTAGAAAAGCTGTCAGAAACGTTGAGTAATGAAAACCTGCGATAACTGCAGCCTCGCCCTCCCTCCTCATCAAGCTGCAATGGCAGCAATTTGCTTTTGGCACAGGCGGCTCAGACGGGCACCTCGGCCACATCAAGCCGCAGCAGAAACGACTTTCACGGCACTTTAAGAGATGAGACGCGCCTCACCCCAGATGGGGAATTTGTCATTTAAACTGTCATATAAAAAGCTTATGTCATGTAAAAAGCACTTCAGCCGTCTTCATCGGGCACACAGGTAACCACCCCCCTCACTGTCTTTCTACCGTGCTTTTAAGATCTTCAGACCACTTTGCATAGCTAAGGATGTCAGGAAATCTTTACACATAATGTCAAGACGGCTTTTGCATCAGTGATCGCAAAACTTTCTGCTTGTAACGTTGCAGCTTTTCTACATTTGAGGTGTTTTATTTGCAGATTTTGTGAGATATTTTGTGCTACGCTGACTGATGGATGTCACGACTACCTGTTTGTCTGCCAGTTTTCTCTTTCTTGTGCAATGATGTGATCTGACTGCAGAAGATAGACGGCCTATCTGTCAGCCTGTATCTGTCAGTCTTGGCTCTGATGGTATGATCTCAGCGATCTCTTTGATCTGCACTTGATCTTATTGCCATTCTCCTGATAGCTACATTTGCTCTGATTTAATGGACCAGAGATCACATTGCCTCAGGCTTTCTGTGTATACGTGTGTGTGTTTATGCACCTCTTACACATACCTCCCTCTCCTTGTCACCTTGTCTGCTCTTTAAAATCCCCTCAGCCAGCCTGTTACAGATATAGCCACTGTAGGAGTCACTTATTCACTTTGGCTGAGAGGCATCGTCGAAAAAAGTGACGTCATGTGCTAGACAGGAATGATGTGCCGCCAAATATATAAAAATGTGCATGTATTCCACAGTAAATGGTGGAAAGAGGAAACGCATTAAAGAGGGAGTGTGCCTAATGCAAAATATAACCTGATTTATAGAACCATGTGAAAACTTTAATCACTAAAGTTTCCATTTGTCATTCCCAATCAAGTTGTGAGTTTTCACATCCCACCTTGTTAACTCCAACAATTACCCAGAAATAGTTAAAGGAACGCCCCTCATAAATACCACGCTGCACATAAATTTGTTTGTCATTCTGAGTGAGGGGAATATGGAAAAGACCGAACACAGAAATGGTTTGAAAATGAAGCACTCGAGGCGAGAGGTCAGGGTGAGGCCACACGTTTTGTTTTGCATATGAGCAACAGAAAAAGAAAATTGTTTCAGTGTCACGACGGCAATTGCTGCCTAAAGAGCTCGGACCCGTTTGGAAATGTCAAAGGAAAGTTTGGTGCCCCAGTCGGGGTGAAGAGGACACTCTGGCTGTCTGAGGTGCACCTGCAGCATGCGGTGGGGCATCCTAAGGGCACGTTATCGTGTTGTCTGGCACACTGGGCCACCGTAGAGGGTTCTTTGTCATGTTTTATCTCCCATGGGGGGCATCTTTTTCACCGTTTTTTATTATCAGGGATCACCGGTTGATGAGGGACTGGTGGTGAAGAACGACTTAAAGAGAATAAAAGCAGTGGTCATAATGAAGAACTGAGCAGCATCATGGCAAACTCCAAACACTTTGAAATTGTTGCACTTAATTAAGACACAACTTTTCAGTCCTCAGTGACGATTCATTAAAGATCCTGAGAAAATGTCAGAAATAACTACAATCATCGATTGATAGATGATTAAAGGGGAACTTAAGGGAACCTGCAAGAGAGAGATTGATCAAAATCGATTCAAGGCGTTAAGACATCCTAACTTTTAGTCTACAAAAACACTGGATGTTGCGCCTCCCATAATGCAGCTTGATTGCATCTTTTATTCACCCTCTGCCTTGTCAAGGGCCATATCTTTTAAGACTCCACACCTCCAGCTTATTGCACTGGCTTTCTATTAGAAGCCCAGGTAACCCTGATGACATCATTATGACATCACTAGGGTGAGTTCCTTAGATTTTGAAAAGCTCCTAACCCTAACTGTCTTCTATGAGATGCACCTCTGATGACGAGCAAAGTCAACGTGATGAGGAGAATTGGCGGAGTGGCCCTTTAAAGCCTGAAATCCCTTTTTTGTGCCATTATTACAAATGTGTGCACTGGATATTTAAACATTAAGTAGATTTGAGGAAGTCCCAGCTTTCGTCGGGAGAGAAGCCAACACATTTTCAAGCACTGATTTGTAAGCATTAAACATTGACAGCGAGGCCTCTGCATGGAGTTAGATGAGAGACAACTGGTGATAAATGCAGCATTAATCAAGAAAGGGGAACAGCCTCTTCCACTGTAGTGTTGGGCCGGCTGACCAGTGAAGCAGGTGGTCCGGCCGTCTGCCAGAGCACTTCCTCTAACTTGGACACTTAAACACTTTGAACACCGATTGCATCTCCCCAAAGTGCTAAAACCTAATAGACTTGTTTACTGTTGTAAAAGGATCAAACGCAAGCGATTTCAGCTCTGCTCTTTCAAAAAGAAAATTAGAATCAGTGCCGTCTCGACGTGCCAAATACAATGGGCGCAAACAGGATTTGACTTGGTTAATTGCCGGTGATGCATTGCAGGGAACATCACAGCTGACACGCAGAGCAGGACGAACTGTAACAGGGCTTCACGCTTAGCACGGCCGAGATGTGAGAGGTGTCAGTAAACTCATCATGCACACAAAGCATGTCAGCGTCGAACGGCTTCCTCCCCGAAGGTGAGAGACAGCGAAGGTGAGTCTGTCAGGAGAAACAGGACGCTGGGAGAGAACGTCTTCACCACTAAACCTCCTGAACCTGAACAACAGCCGTCCCAGAGCCTCATATGTGATTTCTTAAACAATGACAATTAACAGTTCCCTTTGTTGTTGTTAACACCTGTTCCACAAGCAAGGTATCTGCCTTTGGCACTGTTTGTATTCATTTTTCCCGACAAACACCTTGTGGATGAAACGCTGGGTGATGTAATTTTCACACCAGGGTTTATAGCGTGCAACCCGCTTTTGACTTTTCCCTCTTCATCAACGCCTTTACAAGCAGTGTCTGTTTGCATTTCTGAAAAGTAAGGTGAGAGCAGAAGTTCATGTAACCCTTTGAAACAAAGACTGCACATCACCTTTTATAATGAGTTGATATAACCTGGAAAGTGCCTCGCAGAATTGAAACTGTGTTTTACAAGCAGCGGAGCAGAGAGCATGTAACATAGAGGTTACAAAACATAAAATATGAGCGAAGTATTGGAGTATTTTTGTCTTGTGACTCCTTAAAATTCAACACAAACTGTCCACTTGTGGCCCCTCATGGCTCTCATGTGGACCATTTTCCTTCTCTGTGTCTTAAATAGGTAAAAGTATCCAATATTGGACAAGAAGAAAAACAAAAAGAGAGAAAAGTCAGAAAAGATAAACCATACATGCTTTTGGCCGTGTAGTGTAACCCTGTATTCTTCAGACATGATGTTCACTGATCAATCCACCGTCCATCCAGGTAAAATCATCTGTCCTTCTTTCAACAGTAGTTACTCATCGTCCCGATCAATCAAGGTTAAACCAGTCAGTTGATCTGTAACAGAAACAGCCAATAGGAGAGTTTCCATCCAACTGAATCAGCAAAATTGAAAGTGGATTCGATACATTTTCTTTGCCGATTTTCTTGAAAACTTTCCCTCCGTTCGGGTGGAGGCGACTGAGCAGAGCGATTTAAAAGGGGCCAGTCGAGCAGCGAGCGTGCCAACAGTCTGTCAGTTATCAGAGAGGAACTCCTGCGCGTCAGTCAATCATGAGGCCGCTCAGTCAGTTTAGGCTGCAGAGATTGACGCAGATGGACTCGACTCTGTGTCAATCTCTTTATTCCCGGCAGGATTAACCTTCTGACTTCTCACCTCTGCAGTCTCCAACTCGTTCTCCCTCCCTCCTTCCTCCATCGTGTCTCAATGTCTCCCCCCTCCTCCCATCATTATCAGGCAGAATCCAGTGTGTACCCACCTGCATCCCAGCTGGCGTCTCTCTCTCTCTCTTTCTGCTTCACTCCTTCCTCCTCTCTCTCTTTCTGCTTTCTTCTCTCTCCCCGAGGAATCGTGTTGTTGTGTTTCAGCTTGTCACAGCAGTTGAGCTTTTCCTCACCTGTTCACAACATTTCCAGACACGGGAGCAGGTGTCTGCTCGAGCCTGCCGCCCAGCACCATGTGCGTGCACGTGACTGTGTGCGTGCACGTGTAGTTGTGTGTGTGTGTGTGTGTGTGTGTGTGTGTGTGTGTGCAGTGAAATATCCAGCTGCCTCTGACCACCAGTGCTAAAATTGGAAAGCATGTTTTTCTAAGATGAAGAACCTCGCCAAGAAAAGGTGTGTGTTGGCCGTGTTTGCCCGTTCACCTTGATAATATCACTGAAATCAATTACTACCCAGTTTGTGTGAGGAGGAGCGTTTTTTCTGCTAAAGAATCCCTTTTAAAACTCTAATGTGTACGCATGTTAAACAATTACTTCAGTCTTTGACCCCCAGTCTGCATTTAATGTGACACGTCGCTCTGTTCCAGTATCAAAATTCAAATTGGGAGATAAAAAGGTTTGAGAAAACTGACATTACTGTGACTGTGGAGGAATTTGTGCTCTTTGAAGAAGTGGCAGTCAGGTCAGTAAATGAACAGAGTGGGCTTTTAGCAGCGCCTTATCTCAGCAACGATTTGATGAATTGCCATAAAATTTGCTATAGACGTTTATGTTTGCCACATAATCACATTGGAGATCCTTCGACTTTTCCTTCAGCCCTTGTCTGTGATCAAATACCTAAAAACTAGTGGAATTACCATCAGCCTCAGCTGCACACAGTGTTTAATGATAATTAGCAAATGTTAGCGTGCTAGCACAGCAAACTCAGATGGTAAACACCCACTAAACATCAGCATTGTGAGACTGTTAGCATTTTCATCAAAGCAGCAGCGTGCCGAGCGCCGGCATGGCTGTAGATTCAGTCTTATTTAAAGAACTAGATGTGACCTTTACTGTCCTCAATGTGGCGTCAGAAAGCAGACATAGGTGCAGCCGTCGTGGAGTTAGAATAAGAAAAACTCACTGTGCAGTGTCCATGAAGCTGTGCGAACGTACTGCATTTGTAAAAACCAACAAACTAAAAAGAGCTGCATCTTCTAATCTTCCATCACGTGTGATGTATAAACATTTACTATTGTTGGACGTAGCATCGTAGCTGCATCCGTAAAAACCGAGCGAGCTAGCATACAGTTAAGCTGTTTCATGACACCTGTTCGTTGTAGCTCTGGCTGTTGTCTCCTAAATCTGACCTCAGTCACACTGTTGATAGAGGCGCTAGTGTCACCGTAAACAACATGACACTGAACGGTCGCAGTGTTGTTTCATCAGCACCTCAGAAACCTTCAGTTTGAGAATCCGTCCGTTGCAGACCAGCCCAAACAGCCAATCAGCAGCCTCTGTCAAGCTGTGTTAAGGAGTTTCACTGAGGCTCTGTCCGGTAGCTGATCTGAAGTCAGCGTCACCCACATGAGTGCTCAGCGGTCCGTTAGCGCTGCGAGTTCATGCGGACTGTCCCGAGTTCAGTATCGCTTCCCTCTGATTGGCTGTCACGTAACTCTGGCCCAGCCGCTGGAGATTAGATGGGACGATGGCGCGTGATGGCGAGCATCAGCTGGTTCCTCAAATGTGTGTGCGTCCAGCTCACAGCTAAGTGTGGCATACATGCGGCCGCTGACACGCTGACCATGTCTTACACGCCTCCCTGCACATCGCTGACAGCTCGCACTCCATCTCTCCACCTCTCTCTCCCTTCCTTCCTTCCTTCTCTCTGCACTCTATGTCTCTCCTCCCTCTCTCTCTCCCTCTCTCCATCCATCTCTGTCCTGCTCTCGCCTTGTCTCTCGCTCTTTCTCTCTGGCCTCAGGAGATAACTCTGACACCTCTGGGATGGATGCTCTCTCTCACACACACACACACACACACACCTCCTCCACACACACAACACACTCCTCCATTTGTGGCCCAGTATATATACTGATAAGCAGCCCAGGTCCTCCCTGGCTGCCTCTCATACACAAGGTAGAATAAGCTTTGTGTGAGTGCTAAGCGCCTGAGGAGCGCTATCTCCTACCTCCATAGTCTGGAGCCTGTTGTATAGCAGGGGAATAATAGGCTATAACTCACTGCTAAGCTATTCTGGATTATAGTCAGGGGATGGCAATTTGTGCATGAGTTGGAGTGTGAGTGTGGTGGGATGTTTGTGTGCAAATGCTGTGTTTCAAATGGATGTGAGCGGCGGTGAAATGGAGCTATACTCTTAATTAAATGAGCCCAATTTTAAGGTTTTTCTACTTTACTTTAGCCTGCGTTAAAGCAACTACAAGAAGCTTTCATTTTGTGTTGAATGTAGCGCCCCCTGTGGACAGAAGCAGTGATGTTTACCAGAAGTCCAACAGTCATTCTCCTTCGAGCTCTGTTTTTAGTCTCCACCAGCTCCTCGGGGAATATAAAATATATATAGATCAGCTCCTAAAATGCAGTTAATGTCATGTATTTTATACTGATTTCCACTTAATTGCTGACATGTTAATGAACAGTCACCACGTCATGTTATATCCTCACATGTATAATATCAAACAGTGTTGTGTTGTCATATCATGGAGCTTTTTTGATGCTTAAAGGTCCATAAATTACAGAGTTTTAATACCGAATAAGCTCCGAGCACAATGTGTTTTATTTTCAGTAGAATGCACAGCAGAGCACGGCACGGCACGGCACGGCACGGAACGGCACGGCACGGCACGGCACAGCACAGCACAGCACAGGCAGCCACTGTTTCTGATGTTCCCTGTAAAACACACACAGTGTATTTTCAGCTCTAATCAGCTGACAAGATGAAAATTAAGAGTTTTTTTCTGGCCAGAAAATGACAAGTTGGAGCTTTAAGTACGTTTGCTGACAGTGACACTTCTCCTCAGTAAATATTTGAATCTTTACAGTCTTGCACTGCTGCTTCTACTTCGTGTGAGCGCTTCTTTCACCGCGCTGCGAGTGTGTGCGAGCCTCATTGTGCAGCAGCATTGGGTGGGAGGTTGAAAGTGGAATAGCACCCTTTTCCCTGTGATTCATCTCCCCTCAGCGCAGATAGAGGCAAATAAATTGCAGGGCACAGCAGGAAGGCAGATTGAGCCACAGATCAGCATGTTGCTGGATTAGTTGAACAAGTTTCCATACAGCGCTGCTTCTGTGCTGCTCGAGGCGAGCGGAGGCTCGCTGCAGCCAGAATGGGGGAAAAAAGCTAGATTGAAATGACTGCAAAGTGTAATCATCGATTTTTAGAGGGGGGATATCCACCCTCTGATATACATGCTTTTAGATAACATCAGTTCAAGACGGCAGGCACATTCCAGACGTCAGCGTGTGATGAAAGCTGTTGAGGAGGGCGACACATTTCACCCGCTTTGACATCAGATCTATAAAGATGCAAGCTGTGGCTGCATTGCCTTCTGGTGTAATGGGGCTACACGTGTGAGGAAATTGCTTGTGTGTAATAGATTTCTACCTGTTGGCCTGCTGCAGCCTGGAAACTTGAGAAAAGTGCCTGGATGTCATGCTTTAAATAGTGTTTGGAGCGTTTTGAGAGGGATTTTGCAGAACCACGAGCAGCTTGTTTCTCAGCGTGGCGGCCGTCTGTTCGGCTCAGAAGGCGCCGTTATGCACACACGAAGGCCGAGCAAAGGTGCACAAACAAGACTTCAAGGTACACAATCATCTTCCGCTTGTTGATTCCAGACTGTGTGCTGTTCAGGTCGCAGGTGAGCCAGATCTAAACATCCATCCCATGTGTCAACATTCGCGTGTTTGTGGACTCTTTTTTTACATATGGATGCATTTCAAAGAGGCTGGTGGGCTGTATTTGATCAATCCACCAAGAGGTTTAATATTTCAGATCCTCAGTCATTTTAATATTGGGAAAGTTTGATGGAGGTGGAAGAAAAGGTTATTATGAATTTGGGTGTTCTTCATCCAGACTCTCAATCGTTCATGCTGTGAATGTCTAATTAAAATGTTTGTATATATTTGTGATTTGTGGATTTTCTAAATTAACTCCTACTGCGCTTTGATCCGAGCAGCAAGAACATCAAGACGCTGGCTTTGATTTTATTGTGTTACTGAACAGTAGCAATATTCCAAACGTGCTTTGAGTAACTTCAGAAGTTTAACAGCAAAGTCTCCCTCTGAGCGACTGATCGCCTTCAGAAACGACGGACGGGAGGAAGCAAAGACGAACGTGGATCTCAGACTGTCTGCAGCATCAGGTCAGCGTAGAGGCATTTTGCCTCCATGACGTGAGCTGGAAGTACGAGTGTGGAGCTCTGGGTGGTGGGTGGGCCTGCAGACCTGCTTTCAGTGTTTTCTCTGAACTGTCTTATTTTTCCTTTGGTTATTTTTTCCTTAGTCGCCATGCGTAGACGCCGTTAAAAGCTAGGTCCGCTATCGACGTTCTGGTCTGCCGATAAGGTTGGAACGAAAAGTTCTCGCAGCGAGTCTGAAAAACGTCGATAATTTGCTTGTTTTGAGGCACCGAAGTGGCAAAACCTTCAATTGAGAAAGTTTGCTCCAGTAGGATCAAAAAAAATCCTGCTGCCTGATTGAAAAAAGGCCAAATGCTGTAAACATGAAGGAGTTTGTGGCATCACTGCAAACACATATGAGACATGAAAATGGACATCAGATGCAGGAGGACACCTTCTTTTCTGTCTGTCCCAACCTCAGCACGCAGCTTCATGACGGGAGGAACTGACAAAAGTTGATGTTAAATTTCTAAAGAAAAAAGCAAAATTAAACGTATTTTTCCAGCCTTGGAGCTTCTTTTTTTTGCACACCTGCAAAACGTTTTCTCATTTCTCTCTTCTAAACAAGAATCCTGTCGGTTTTCCACTTTCAGGCCTGTGCTGAGATGGAAGGTGTCGATATTCGTGCACATAACGTGAAAAATGTGAGCGGAGAGCCCCTGGAGCTCGAAAAGGGTCAAACCCACGAGCCTGAGGGAGAACAACAGAAAGCCAAAGCTGATATCTGAAGTGTCGGAGGCTTCGCTTTCACTCGCTGTCACTCGTCACATGTCGAGTGGTAAAAGCTCACAACAGTTCGAGTGTTAAATGACGAGTAGCAGACGTGATCCAGCGCCTGCGTTTATCAGATCAGCCGCATTTGGAGCCAATCTTTCCATCCTTTGCCAGAAAAATCAATTCAGCTTCACGTTATGATGTTTTTTAAGCTCCATCCCTCGTGCACCTTAAAATCATCGTCTCCTCTTGAGGGTTATGTCATCTTAAACTAATTTTTCCCTTTTAGAGATGCGCGAGCCTCCATTTGTTCAGGCACTCTTCCAGAGCCTAAATTAGCTCTCGCGGCTTTACGGCAGCTATTTCAGTTATCTCTCCTGCTGCTTTTAGCTCCTTCCCCAGGGTCTGAGAGCCATATCCAGCCCTCTCAGATGGAGCGGAGATGTGAAATAAATACAGATGATGTACGAGGGAGGAAGGCGTACGGATGTCGACCGGAAAGTCCTGATCTGTGCGTTATTGGTTTACAGATCCGAACCTCCAGCTCTTACACAAGCAGCGAACACAATCAGACGTTTTTAGTGCTTCTCTTGAAGCTATTTTCCGATGAATAATGAAATATAAGTAGTAAAACAGGAATTTATTAAGGTGCAGACGGATAAAAATTTAAACAGGACGTAAAATTGTTGTAAAAGGATAAAAGAATCAAAGGACAATACATATTAAATAAACATCAGCCTCAGTCATTATTTTAGTGTCTGATTTAAGACACATGAAATGGAATATGTAGGGACTGTACACAAAATACAGGGGCAGGGAGGGGGGCAATGTATATATGATTTTATAGTTGCAAGACCCCCCCTCAGGATTATTAATAATGTACGTGAACCTTCGAATCAGAACATCAGAGAAAGAGAGGAGGGGATCTGCTTCTCTGTTGAGCTTTATTCCCCACCTGTCCAGCAGATTCTCCTCCTCTTCCTCCTGCTCACCTGCTCCTAATTTCCAGTCACCCTGTGAGCTGAAACACCAGCCCCCTTTTCCTCAGTCAGATCAGGCTTGTAGCTTTCCAGTTTCTCGGCCTGCCTGATCCACAGACTGCTGATTGGCTGCCTAACCCACCCTTTGACTGCCTCTCTGGTTTTGACCCACGCCTGTCTTTTCTCATTCAAGTAAAGTGAACTTTTATCTCAGCCCGTCCGCCTGCGAGTCGCGCTCGTGGGCTCCGGCCTGCTGTTGTTCTGCAGTCTGGCAGGGAGTGGCGGCACATGTGAGTGAGATGGCGAGCAGGTGAGAGCGTGGGTGGAGAAGGTCAGCTGATGGGATCGGCAGGAAGGTGCGGCTGGATCTGCAGCGACAGGCAGAGTTGGTGTTTGGCAGACAGACGCAGCAGGCGACAGAATGAGTATTAAGGGCTGGCATGTTTGCGACCCACAGTGCGCTTAAAGCTAGAATTTGTGATTTCCTTGTTTTATTGATCCCACATTGGGAAGGCTGAAATATAAATCTGGGCTAAATTCTTTGCTGTCACCTCAGCACAAATAAAATACATAACCCTTTATTTTTCTGACCCCTCTGATCACTTGTGGACGGTCCCTTAGTCAGTAATTCTTAACATTTCTAATTACCACACAGCTCCTCTCCTCACCCTCCTCACTTCCACTCCCTGCCTCTCTCTGTCTCCATTCAGCTGCTCTCCCTCTAGCCCCACCTCTCCTTTGCCAGACTATAATATGAGCAGTACCGTTGCCATGGCTACCACAAGCCTTAATTGGAGCCCCTTAATGAAGTTTTCTGATAAGAGCAGCGAAGATTGATGAAGGGAGGGAAAGGGAGGCCGAAGCAGAGCGATGGGGAGAGCGGGGCGGGTCAGATGTTTACACCGGCGTGCAGGTCATTCTCGCAAGATATTGACTTTGTGTGTGCGTGTGTGTGTGTGTGTGTGTGTGTGAGAGAGAGAGAGAGAGAGAGAGAAAGAGAGAGAGAGAGAGCGACTGTATTGAAGAGAGAAAGTAGGAAAGGAAAGAGGATATTCTTGTTTCTAAGAATAGATTGTGGAGACAGAAGCAACTGTGACGTGACTGTGTGTGTGTGTGTGTGTGTGTGTGTGTGTGTGTGTGTGTGTGTGTGTGTGTGTGTGTGTGTGTGTGTGTGTGTGTGTGTGTGTGTGTGTGTCTCCAGGCTTTCCGTGGATCATTCAGTGTTTAATCCACCGCTTCGCCGCCCTCGTCATTCCCAAGTGGCAACATCCACTATCCGCCAGATCCCCAAGGGACGGGGTGGGGAGGAAAGAAAGGGAGGCCAAGCAAGGGAGAGGAATGTGGGGGAGAAAGAGAGATAAAACATGGGGAAGGGGAGAAAAAAGATCCACGGAGAAGGCAGAGATGGTAGCCGTGAGGAGAAAGGAGGCAACGACAGAGGTAGAGAGAAGTGGAAAAGGAGAAAATCACTGAAACATGAAGAGCGAGCGAGAGAAAACAGGTCAGATGTAGTTGCAGGAGAAGCAGCAACGAAAGGAGGAGAAATAAACAGAAATGGAGCGAGATGGAGAGACAGAAGGACAGAGGAGAGAGATGGAGCGATAGAATGGGCCTCTCCTCAGTTCACTGGATTCCTTTCATGTTTCCAACTCATCATCTCCGCAAAGGGAATCAAAGATGAAATGAATAGCGTGATCTGGGGAGAGCGTGGGCGGACTGGAGGATGATGATGGTGCGTGTGTGCGTGCGTGTGTGAATGGGTGTGTTTTTGTGTGCGCTTGTGTTTGTCAGACCATGTACAGTACTGTATCTGTATCTCTGCTGCTGTGACGTTGTATTTGAAATCATACTTTATAGTACCTCTGTGGACTGTTGATACACACGTTATGAAGTGTTTATGCAGCATGTGTGTATTTCAGCCACGAAATGTGTTTGCCACGTACGTTATGGAGCTGATGGAGCTGCAGCCGGGATTATGTGTACGGGTTCTTCTGGTCCAGTCAGCGCACCTGCACAGAAGTAACAGGTCAGAGGTCGAGGACAGGAGTACAGCTGTCGCATCTCACACATTTTCAGACATTTTGCTGCCTTCATGTAACACCTGCTGGCCGTCGAGAGTTCATACAACCACAGTAAAACCTGAAGCTCTCATTTTAACATCTATCTGAGCTGCGAGCTTGCAGTAACATTAGCTCTGCGGGGTTTCCGCAAGGCAGTGGAAAGTTGGCATGAATGGTCACAAATCCTTCTATCCTACAAGGAGTAGAGTAGCTTTACTAGTAATGTAGTATTTCTACTGCTGGAACTCTCAGCTGGATGCTGAGCTCCACGTCCACACTGCTGGCAGTTAATAAGAATAACCGTTACATGTGCAGCACCTTTCACACGGCTGATCGTGTCCCCGGCTCGTCATAGATTCTCACACAGAGGACAGAATTAAAGGTTTTTCTGTGGAGAAAGGAAAATGACTTCTATGCAGGCTGGACCAGGTGTACAATTGTTATTGGATAATTAGTTTCAAACAGACTGGATAATGGATCCAAGCGTCGGAGCTGCTATTGTCAAGCGCTTCAGCCCCCACACCTGGTCCAGGTTGACTGTGTGTGCCTCATTCGTCCTGCATTTTCAAGCACGCCCGGCGTTCACATGTTCGAAATGACCTGAAGCAACGTTCAGGGGCGTCCACGTCCGAGCAGGTCAGGGGCAGAGGACCAGACGTTCAGCCCACGTCTGTGATCTGTTGTTTTAATCCTGAATCTGATGGATCCACGTGCACTTTGCTCCCACTTTCTTTAACATTCATGTTGAGAGTAGAGGAGGAATTTGAAATTTAGGCATAAAAATCCACCAGAATGCAGGAAATGAATGTCTGCCACTCAAAACCTCATGGGAGAGGACCCCCAGACCCCCTGCTCGATTTGTGCTGCCGAGGAGTCGCTTATTTTTCCACAATGAAGGTGGCAAATCTAATTAGTGTCAAAACAATAAAAGGCTGCTAATCTTTACTCCAGTCCCTGTTTTTCCCTTCTGTCCTCAAACTGGACCAGGATCAGTAGCAGTGGTAGTATCATGAGGTGACTGCACATACTACATTAACTTAAGAAGTGGATTCAGTATTACGCTGCTCTTGGAGACCACACAGCGGCTGTTTCCTCCATTCAGGCTTCAGGGCCTCAGAACCAGGTCTGCTTTCAGTGCAGCTGCAGTCTCATTCCTGGAGCCGCCCACCAAAGTTTTACACCGAACGGCCGTAATCAAACATCAATCATTATAAATATAGTTTTAGAAAGTTAGTCGTGAACTTACTTGCTGGATTATTGGATTTGAATGGCTGCGTGCGGAGACTGCACTTCACCGGTTACAGCGAGGGAAAATAAATAGACTTTGGACGGTAAAAAAAAAAAAAAAAAAAGCCGCCTTTTGCAGCTGCTGTGGATTAATGCATTTGTGTAAATTGAGGCAAATCTGTTCTGTGAGTCATCAAAACTCAACTTAGAAAATAAACACAGAGTACAACTTTGAGGCCATGCAACCAGTTCTGAGCGGTTACTCTTTTCAACAGGTCATTTTTATTCATACAACCCAAAATCACCCTTAATTCAGACTCCAGACTCCACTCAG
Source organism: Chaetodon trifascialis (assembly GCF_039877785.1). Lineage (NCBI taxonomy): Eukaryota > Metazoa > Chordata > Actinopteri > Chaetodontiformes > Chaetodontidae > Chaetodon > Chaetodon trifascialis. The sequence goes on from NC_092072.1 coordinate 3,735,304, forward strand.
TCAAAATATTAGTATAATAATAATAAAATAATAAACTTTATTTGTATAGCGCCTTTGATTCGGGAATTGCAGGACATAAAAACAGATAAAAATGGATGTGGAAGTAAAATGGAGATAAAAGAAAAATAAGGATAAAGCATCAAATCACAGCATGAAATAATGAGATGTAGGTTAACAGAGTACAGGAAACACATAAAATCAAGTAAAAAGTGTGTTCAGGAGCTTTGGAGCGATATTTGGGGGAAACCATGACCTTTCCTTCACAAAGTGCTTTTAGGTACTTCAAGTGGTTTAGTTGTTGGTAATATTTGAGGACAAATCATCACAAATCAAGTTAGATTTCAAGATTAGCAGCGTTAAAATGTGTCTGCGCTGTGTATTTTTGTACGTGCTGTACTGTAGTTTGCTGGTGGAGGGTTATTATCTGGGGTACAGTAGACACTGTCAATAGCTCATTAAAACGTGTGTGTGTGTGTGTGTGTGTGTGTGTGTGTGTGTGTGTGTGTGTGTGTGTGTGTGTGTGAGTGTGTGTGTGTGTGTGTGTGAGTGTGTGTTTGCTCAGAAATCCATAGGCCATCTTATGGTATTTAAAACAGCTTCTGGTCTGTTTGCTCAACCTCTTCATCGGGATGCAGAGGGGAGAGGAAGAGGCAAACAAAGGATATTCCTCCTCGCTTTTGCCCCCCGTCACATCCGTCTCATCGCCCTCTCCTCCTCTTCACCTCTCACTCCCTACATCATCTCCTCTTCTTCAGTCTCCATCTGTCAGCTTAACCCGGGCGGCTGCAGAGGCTCGAACTCACTTAAAGCTCCGCACACACCTGCACTCTCCTCCGTCTGGCACGATCGCTCACTTCTTCATTTTAAAAAATCTCGGCTTCGGGGACGCCGTCATGTCTCCCTTTATATTACCTGCTGTCTCACCCCTCTGCGTCTCCGTTCATCTGTCTCCGCCTGGCAGACTAGATTGCATATCTGCTCTTGTCAGACCGGGAGACGTCTTCACTCAGATTATAAATTTCATTTCCTGTCCATCCATCCATCCACACCTCCATCCCTCAGCTTCCTCGCGGCGCCATCCCTCCATCTTTACGGATGTGAATGTTCTTTAATGGCGGCTCATCTTCGTGTTTCTTTTCTTTACTGTGACTCTCACCTTCACCTGACTGCACTCATGTCAGACGTACGTCATTTCGATATTTTCAGTGAAAAGTCTTCACTTGAGCAGATTTAGTTCAGCAGAATAGTTCATGTGCATTATTTTAGTGCTTTTTCTTTGCATCGTTTTTAAGTTTTCATGTTTCCCCTCGCACCAGTTTCCAATTGATTTCTTGTTTGATTGCTTCCTGTTTGGCCTTCATGCTGTAAAAGGGGTTTTGTAGCATTTCAGTTCCTGTAAATGCAGCGCTGACCTCTGTTAACACCTCTGCTGCACGCCGTAGACGTTTTCCATCAGTCGCTGCCTCTTTGTTGCTCCTCTTTTTCTTCTAAAGCTAATTGTTTTCTTGCCTGCGCTGTGCAGGAGAAACATGTTGGAAGTTATTTCCTTTCAGCATGTCGCCATTCCACCGTCTGCCATTGTGAAAAGGCTGAGTGATGTTGTTGTTTTATAGCTTTCTGATCTGACAATGTGTGAGTTCGACTCGCAGTCGAAGGTTTTTCTTTTTCCCGTCTGTGATTCTCAGCTCCAGGCCCTTTGGGTCCCACCGACGATCTTAAAAACAAGTCACAGGTTTAACTGGAAACAGCTGCTCACTGGTTTTCACAAGCAGATCTCCAACACTTTCTATCCAAGTGAGGAAACGGAAGATTCACGATTCACATAATCCAGCTGAAATTCAGATTTTTTCAAGCAATTGAAAATCCGATCATAACTTAAGCGAACGTGATGCAAGAGGGAGTGTTGATTGATTCATGACATCAGCTCGCGCTTTGAGTGACAAGCAAGAAAACATTCCACCTTAAAAGCCTTTCAGCGGTACAGTGTATTCAATGATTTTTTTCTCCAGGCTTGTAAAGATGAAAGCTCGTGCTGCATCCACAGCGCCTGCAGGTAATGAAAGCTTCGCCGTCTCGTAGGCTGTTAGCCGAGCCCTCGATCCGTCCCTCTGAATGGAGCTTCATTTGTTTGACACGAGGAAGGAAGTTTAAAACACAAACTACTCGTGTTTGTTTGTCATGTGCGTTCATGCTAATAAAGGAACATGTGACCCAGTGCAACAGTGTGGCTGATAAATGTGTTTTTAATAGATCCTGAGCAACAGCGGAGCTCAGGATCTATGTGGCACCGAGGGAGGCAGCCCTTCTGTAGGCTCAGTTTCAGTCCTATAAGGGACATTTGCAGTGGCAAAAAAACCAAAACAGTTCAATAAATCACAGATTTCCTAATAAGTCAGCGTAAACTGCAGCGTAACCACATCCAGTCCGCTCAGAGATGCTTTTATGCATGCATGGCGGTCCTTAAAATTAACAGCATGGTGATGATGATTTTCCAATGTGAAGCTAATTCCTACATAACTTCAGTGGTTTACGATGTAGATGATGAGTTTAGGTCATACATTTTTAGATCAGGTTAAAGATATCAATAAAACATCCATCCACAGAGTAAAGAGGCAGTAAAGCTGAGCTGTGAGTTTATCAGACGGGAGGATGGAGCGCAGGCTGTGATTTACTCCAGTTAGCTCCAGCTGTATCATTATATTACATAAAACAGTGGTGCTGTTCAAAACTTTGTCACCTCCGCATGAATTTTAACGAACAGTGAATCACTGCGTGTTTGTCTACTCCTGACTAACTTTCCCGGTGAACCTCTGACACTGCCCACTGTGCAGCAGTGTGCGTCGCGCAGCGCTCTGTTTGTGTAGTGGTATATTCTTTGCTCGCTTTGGCTTGGCGCTCCTCTGTGCTCTTGATTTGAACTGACACGATGACTGTGAGGTGAATCTGCTGAATTCCAGCTTTGAAGGTGTTTGAGGTTAACATACTGGGTGAACAGCGTGGCTTTTTTATGCAGAGTCTCTCACAGCACATCTGCTTTGTGAACGCTGTGATTAAAGTTTGGTTAGTTTTAGGCACAAAATCAACTTCAGGGAAACATTCAGGGAAACACTGTGATCTGGGTTGAAATACTCGAAATATAAGTATGTTTCTTACATTATGGTACATACGTGACGTAGCATTGACCTTTGGTTTCGCACAGGACTCAGACTCCTGGGTGAAAGGCCCGTGTTTTACCCATTCATCCACCCTGACCTCTGACCTCTGTGTGCGGACCTTCTTGCTCTTTTCACTGCGCCACCTTGCCCTGAGTGCCTGATATTGCCATGGATGGGTTTACGTCGGAGTCAGCTGGAAGCTCAAGAGCACCTTGTGCATCTGTACGTGGCCAAGCTGTGAGAACGAGAAGGGCCTGGTGGTGGTTGTGGAACAGCTGTGGTCGTCGCTGTCGGCTGGAAACAGGAAACAAACCTCCCGATGTTTTCTTGACTCATGCATCAGCCTCGACCTCCTTCCAGCAGACCCTGTCGCTCTATAATAACGTCGCCTGGCCGCCTCCTTGGCTTTCCCATCATGCTCCTCTGGAGGACTCTCACAGTGGAGTCTCTGAATGACTACAGGCAAACTGGGATGTTTGAGCGTCATTGTGCAGAATGATGTACGAGCAGAATTTGACACGAGAGACACTTTCATCTGCTGAAGGAGGAACGCTTCTCTTAAATCTGACTTTAAGACGCGTTTGTATGAGATGATTTTGCGACTAGTTTGGGAGCAAATAACGTCTCAGAAAACTTTCCAAAGTGTGATGTGGGAGCTCAAAGCCTCCATCGTGCAAACACATAATGGACTTTTCAATGAAGTGGGAGACTTCTTGTCCTGCAGTTGAACTTTTGAAATGAATAAAACAAAACAAAATGTTTGCACATTGGTGCACTCTGGAGTTTTCAGTACGGAAGAAGGAGTATTTTCATATTTAAAACATGTCCACAGGGGATCTTTAAGTCTATGTTGACTCGTCAAATTAATTACAATACTGTATGTACAAAAAAAGGCCATTTCTACGCTGACACACCCGCAAATTAAACCTGAAAATCGGCGCTTTAACCTCACAGTCGCCGGTTCATCGCAGATCTAATGTGTTGGAGCACCGAGCCAACATAACAAAAAACATCTCCTTCCATTAAGACTTCACTGAAGGCTCAGCCAAGCAATCTCACAGCTACCCTGTTGTTTCTTCCATCCTTTGTTCTTATTTATGTGCAGCCCTTTAGGGAGAATCTTTTAGAGAGTACACAAACGGTTATATAATCCCCTAAAGGATGTTTTCTACTGTGATTATGGGCATTTGGGTGTCAGTCTTCCACCTGTAATCCCAGTGAATAACATCCTCCTGGGTATTATTGTTGCCTTGCTCGATAAATTACAAATGCTTGTTTGTTTTTCCAAGAATTGTATTGTCGTGTCACGTATGTGGCCCACCTCTCATGAGACTACAACACGCTTTATTTCTTAAATGAGAAAAGGAAATGCACTGAGTCATATTTATCTACAAGGCCCTGCTTTTGAAGCTACCTCTGTACTTAAATCCAGTAATTATGGGATTACCATACCATAAGGGATTACCGATCACGGCACGGGGTAGTTTTAAATACACGGAAATTCGGATGTTGGCAGCAGCTCGTTATGAATGAGGCTGAGGAAAAACGAAAAGAACTTCTGGTCTACCTCGATAATTTTGAAGCAGTTTTAAAGCAATCCCATTTTCTGTGATGGCTGCGATCGCTTTGTATTGCATGTTTGACTGTCAGACTGCTGAATGCCTCTGAGCCTTTTCTTTGTCGATTTCCAGACTTTTCCTTGACAGAGTGGTGATTTCTTTTCTTTTTTTTTTAAAGATATCCATCTCAATGGGCGGCCAGTGTGAAAGTCTCCCTCACAGACTGAGAGGAAGGCAAACTGAGATACTGTATGTCACAGTTACACCTTAATATATAACATTACCGTAACAGAGCCAACTGCAGGAAATAGTTTTAAAGACACATCATGGGAGGTGGAAATGTTTCTTGAGCATAAATTGATGCTGATGATGTGACTCAGTCTGAAGCGCAGAGCTCTACAGTGCTGGGCTTTTTGTGCTAGGAACATGTAGCCTTAATCTTTCAGCATGTTATCATGTACTCAGCCTTTGAGTGCACATTCAAGACTCCACGATCTGGCTCTGGTTTTAAAAGCTGGAAGCATTAAAAAATCAACAGGAGAGCATGTTTCCAACAAACTCGTGCAGCTAACGTCAGCTAGCTTCGGCTGGTAAATCCGCCCTTTCCATTGCGCAGGTGTTGCAACAACAGGCGAGGCGAAGCTCGAGGAGGCAGCGACCGTCGAGCTCCTCTGCTTTTCCCAGGGTTAGCCGCGGTTAGCCGCGGTTAGCCCGCACAAGACTTCGGCTTAGTGGGTGTTTAAAGCAGCAAAGAAAAGAGGTTTCACAACAAAAGAGTGAATCAGTGCTGTGTTTTATCAATTGGCAACAGAAAGACAGCAGCATGAAAAAAACGACATTTATTTCCATCATTATGTCATGGATTATTACCCGCTGCTACCAAATGTGGCACAATAGACACGGCCTTAAAATCCATCCTCCTCCAGTATCCCTTTCTTCAATTTTTCCTTTTTGTCTGTATTTGTCTTACTCCTCCGCTTCCTCCCAGGCTCTGAACTGGGCTCAGCTGAGCGCTGTCACGCACTGTCACTCCTTTATTTCACCGCTCCATCATTCTTTTAGCCCCTCTGCAGATCTGGGTATTCATCTGTCCATCCATTTGTCTGCTCCCTTTAGCTTGACAAGTGGAAATGACGAGGAGAGACGGCGAGGAGAGGAGAAATAAGAGAGGCGATCGGGGGGGGGGGGGGGGGGACATGGTGGATACTTGAGGGGGATGACTGAAGGGCATTTAAGACACAGAGAGAGACAACAAACAGAAAAAGCTGCTGAAAATAGACTCGTGCATACAGTCAAAATTTGGACTATTGTGCGTGACAGCAAAGGTTTAGCTGGCGGGCTTGAAGTTAAACTAATACAGAAAAGGTTTACACGGTAAATGTTGTATTTGAGACCGTCCTCACCAGGAAAACAACAGGTTTGTCCATTTGCTCAAATGCAAAAAAAAAAAATAAAGGTTTACCTGGAAAAGGATCGCTTGTGGCTCTTTGCACGCCTGCCAAAAGTTGGAAACACTGTGAGGTTTTCACCGCGTTGCCAAAAAGGTGCTGCGCACGTGGGCGGGCTTTGCTTCAGGTACCAGTAAGATGGTGAGTTACGATGCAGGAAGTCCAGTTTGAGGCTTTTTAGCAGATGCCAAAACATTTATAATACTATAAGACAAGATTTTACAACTCTGGAAAGTCGTCCTCCACCAATGCGCTCTTACACGGGTTTGATTGGCCGACGCAGCGCCCGTCTGGATGATGTCACCCTGCATTTCAGCAGAAGTTGTCTGCATTGGCATTCCCGCTGCGTCTTTTTCACGCAGCGCTGTTGTCTGTCTGCACGCGTCTTTGGGTGGAGGAGGAGTTGGACGGATGTGACTTGCACACAGAGAGCTGAACGCTGGTTTTCCTTCACCTTTCTCTGCCTCTGACCAAGTAGTTTTGGTGGCTAAGCTTTGACAGTAAATCAGTCAAATATGCCCAAGATCAGAACATTTTAATAGCACGTAGCTTTAGAAGGCGGTGATGAACGCCATATTTTCTCCTTTAGTGTATTCAGGGGGTGGACAAAATAATGGGGACACCTGTAGAACATGAATGTGCTGCTGTGAAGCCTGTCCTGATCCGGCTTTTCTCAGATCGGACACCAGCCCTCTTTTCCCAAGTTCTCCTCACTGGCGCTAAAAGCAGTTGGCAGCCATGACTTAATAAATATAAATGGTAGCAGTCGCATTGAATTTTCTGTATGTAATGTTATATTATGGCCAGCAGGCAATGAGGTGAGTGAAGTCTGCACCGCCGCCCTCCTGTAATGTTCAGGTTTTGTAACAGAGAAACAAGAAAGCTTTAGGACAATACTCTGGGTGGTGTTTTGGCTTATTTTGTCTTGTATTGTACTTTGTTTTTTCATCGTGTTCGCTCTGTGAAACAGTCGAGCTTCACGTCCCTTAGCAATTAATTTCCTGTTCGTTTTCTGTGGTTGCCAATATTAACTTTCAAGACTACAATCAGCTGTGTTCAAATGATAACAGGCCGCTTTGAGTCATTTAATTATTCTTCTTTATTTTATTATTTTGTCATTTAAATTGGTATTGAAGCCACCCGGGGTCAGAGGTCGCGAGGCCGGAGGCAAGAATCACACATGAAATTTCACACGCTGCCTTTGAGACTGAAACAAAAGGGACAGGAATGCAGACGAGTCCTGTTTTATATTCTACCCTTTTCTCCTGAACGCAGCCACTGTCCCCTCCGGGCCGCCGTAGATGATTCATGATAACTTATGACGGGGTGATTCCTTCCAGCGCGCTCCGGGTGTGAAAATGAAATGGTTTCTGAGTAGAAAACAAACTGTGGTCGCAGCCCGGAGCGGAGGAACATATCTCTGTTTATGATGGCGTACGGAGATTTAGAATAAAACAAATGTCAGTGACAGACTACAAATAGACTGTTTACCCGCCAATACACAAGCTGCTTAATTCATAGGTCAACAAAAATCCCCCCGGAGAGGCACAAACTCTTTTCAGATCGGATCGAGAGGACGAAAAAAGTCCTGTGGAAGACAGTGGACTTCGCTTTCTTAACAAGGTCTTACATTTGACTTTGTTCCCTGCAGAAAGAGACAGACGGAGGAGGAGAGACGACGGGTGTACGGGGGGAGATGAAGGGAGATAGCGGAGAAACACACGGAGCAGTGTGTACCTGTTTTTGACGGATGTGGGGTGAAAGGCGAAGAGAGTGGGTGGGCGGGCGGCCCCGCGGCCCTCACGCGCTGCCTTGTGGGTAATGGCCACTGATGCGTAGCGGCCTGGTTGTCATTCTCAGGGGTCCAGGTCCATTAGAGAGAAGAGAAATAGGCTCTGTGTGCGTGTGTGTGCGATGGTGTGAAGGTGTGTGTTCGAGAGGTTCCATTAGGGAATAGCCTATAAGATGTCGGTGTGGAAATGTGTGTGTGTGTGTGTGCGTTTGTGTGTATGTGTGTGCGCGTGTGTGTACATATGTTGCTGTACACTGAGTCCATTTCCATTAGAAAAAACAATTTCGTTTTGCTGTGTGGGAGCCTGTGTCCATGTGTTTATTCACAGAGAACATGTTGACCGTGTGTGTGTGTGTGTGTGTGTGTGTGTGTGTGTGTGTGTGTGTGTGTGTGTGTGTGTGTGTGTGTGTGTGTGTGTGTGTGTGTGTGTGTGTGAGATAGACCTTGTACATTAGGAGCTACACTAATGTGGTCCTGGTTTTAATGATCAAACCTCTCTCTTTCATGTCCCCCTCCTTCATTCTGACTTGGTCTCTCTCTCTCTCTCTCTCTCTCTCTCTCTCTCTCTCTGTCTCTGTCTCTGTCTCTCTCTCTCTCTCTCTCTCTCTCTCTGTCTCTGTCTCTGTCTATTCTCTCGCTTCTGACTTTCCAGTCGTCCCCTCTTTCGTCTCTGCATCGGACAGTTCAATATTCCCTCTCTCTTCTGTTTCTCTCTCTCTCTCTCTCTCTCTCTCTCTCTCTCTCTCTCTCTCTCCCACTTTCTCACTCACTCCCTCTCCATCACACACACACACACACACACACACACACACACACACACAGATCTATATCAGCAACCAGTGTGGAGGGAGCTACTTTTCTTTTTGACAGAGCGCTAATGGGACTTTCTGTCTCGTCAGGACAATTACCCACCTGTTGGATCTCTATTTCTAACACACACACACACACACACACACACACACACACACACACACACACACACACACACACACACACACACACATATCCCAACCCTGCAATAAAACTCTTATATTATTCTGTCACCTTCCCAACCTCAATAGTGCACAGCGGCACCAAAGTTATCATAGCCTATCACAGCCGTGGCACTTATTTCATTGTATGTCTGTGTGTGTGTGTGTGTGTGTGTGTGTGTGTGTGTGTGTGTGTGTGTGTGTGTGTGTGTGTGTGTGTGTGTGTGTGTGTGTGTGTGTGTGTGTGTGTGTGTGTATGTGTGTCAGAAACGCACACATATCTATATTTGCATGCTGGATTTTGCAAACATGCTGATTTTTTTGTAAAAAAAATATACATTTCTCTGGTTATTAATGTGAGCCTGTCAGTCGCACGGCGACCTTGAGCGGGAGGGAGGGTGAGAGAGAGGGTGAGGGTGAGTGAGAGCTTTAATGCAATTCAGAGTTGATATAGTGAGACTGTCCTCCACTGTGCCGCATAATAGGCTATAGTGCTTTCCATTTAAATCAAGGCTTCAGTTTATTTGAATTAAACCAAATCCAATCAGAGACAGACTGTGGGGAAATCACCTCTGTGTATAGGCTGGAGACACACACACAGACACACACACGCACACACACACACACACACACACACACACACACACACACACACACACACACACATACACATATACCAAACCACAGTGTGCATGAAGACGTTCGAGGCTCTCCTGAAGCTGTTTTTGTGCCAATCGGTCACCTAAAACTTCTGCTCATATCCCAAATAACTTTTGTCTTCTCAGAAATGAAATTCAACCCAGATTCTGTTTTTTTTATCAATGTAATGAGGAAATATTTAATGTATCTGCAAAATGCTCCCTGGCAACAGTTTTCATTTGTTTTCCCTCCCCACATCTGCTCCTGGCACTCAAGAAGAGGCGAGCGGTTATTGTACAGTTTGCTGTTTATTTCAAATCCAATAATCCAGACAGCATCACGGCTAACAGGGAGCCCTTTGTGTATAATTTGTTTTTCCCAGTTGTACAGAAGTGGCACATGTGAAAAGCTTATTGTACCTGAGTATTATTCAGCCGCTGTCAGTGAAATATTACCTAAAGAATTCAGCAATCAATTGCTTATGAGGCATCTTATTTAGATATAAATGTTCTGTTGACAAGTGCAGACAGATTGTAGATTAAATGCATCAGGATACGTTCAACAGAAGCCAGGATCAGTACTTCATAACAGTGTTTCTTGGAAAAGAGTAATAGATGTTATAGAGCTTAATATTTGACTTTAATCCAAAACTGCTTTAATTGATCTTTGCAGGCAGCAAAATAAGGAAAATATGTTTGGAAAGAGCTGCTAGTTTACACATCCAGCATTAGCATTTAGCTCTTTTTCACTTTTTAGCTGCCAGATGCTCCGCCGTGTCCTCAAGCTGTTAGCTATCCCCGTCCGTCTGATGTTTGGTGCTGGGCAGGTGCAGCGTACAATTGGTATATCAGAGGTTGAAATGAGCGAACAGCTGCCGCAGGAAAGGTTGATGAGTGAAAACTAAAACCATAACTGCGAGCTGAACGATGACAAAATGCTCAGAACCGATCAGTGCAGCTCTAACCGGAACCAGGAAGCCGTCTGCAGCGTCAAAGTCGAGCTCTTCGTGTGACCCGCAGCGCAGGACTGTCGCTTCCCGGGAGCAAACACAATCCATGCACCAATTATTTAAAGCACATTTGCCAAAGCAAATATTTGAACACATTTAGCAGTCGGCAGGATTGGTTTCTGTCT